>NW_013953186.1:121550-127122 GCF_001266775.1 Austrofundulus limnaeus
CGGTTGACAATGGCTGACTTCTGAGATATTCACTTTAAGTTCATTTTGTCCTCATCTTTTGAGCCCAAAAACAATATTAAATACTTTTTGCATTTTTTTTTGAAGTAAGGAGTAGAAAGTACAGATAATTGAATTAAAATGTAAGGAGTAGAAGTAAAATTTAGGCTGAAAAATAATTACTCCACTAAAGAATAAATAGCCAAAGTTTCTACTTAAGTAAAGTATCAAAGTATTTGTACTTAGTTACTTGACACCTCTGTGGACTAGAAATGGTCTTTAGTCTTTTCTCGTTAAATCACTTTTAGATAAAGAAGATTATTACTGTCGTTATTGGTCTCCAGTGCTGAACAGTTGGAGACGAAACTTAAAATTAAAATGAAATTGTTATCAGTTTAGTTTCCAGTGTTTAACCTTATCATGTAGACCTCACACAAAGTCCACATAATTAAAAAGCCTGCACATGCTTGCATTCTTCTTTTTTTTTTACAGTTTTTCTGAAGTGTTAGGCTAATAATCTAAAGAGAGATGATTTTGGTGTTAAGAAATCACACCACACTGTATTACCAGTGCCTGTGCAGTAAAACATTTCACATTTCCAGTCCGGTTTAGGTAAAAAAAAAAAAAGAACAAGCTGCTCCTCCTGCCCTCTGATCACAGCCGATGCACGGATCTGCAGGGCTTTTAGCCTCGGCCAGGTGTGACAGGTTGTGACTCTTGTGTTTGCAGCGCGCCTGCTGAATAAATCTCYTCTCGGAGTGAAACTTGACTTAATGAAGTTTCACAGCAGAGTGAGTGGCCTGTCAGTCGAGCTCTGTCAACGCCCACACAGTTCTGTGTCAGTACAATCAGTTCTGAGTCCGCAGAGACAGAAAAGGGACAGTGATACTTGTCGTCCATCATTTTCTTCACAGTCAGTGTGTGAGGATACGCTCACCGATACATGAAACAAAAAGCAGTCGGGAGGTAAAAAGCCACCCTGTATTACAAGATAAACACTGCACAGGAAACCAGTTTTCTTCTGGTTTGTTTTGATGTCGGCTTGCTCTTGTGTTCCCAGATGTAGTGTATGTTATCCGGCAATGGGTTTTGATTTTTAAAAATGACTTTAAATGATGTATATTTTATTAAGAAAAAGAGTAAGATTATTACACACTTCTGCCTGGTGGCTAGATTCACAGACTGACACAGAAATACTTAATCATCTGTGGAGAAATGCCGAGCTGCGTGCACACACAGTCTCTCTGCACAGCCAGAGTGTTATATTTTATGCAGCAGGTTCACTGTGTCTTTAATGCTCAGCTGAAAAGAATGACTGCGACCCATTACTGTGTCTCAGAGGACATAACGTTTCATACTATAAGTATGTGCGTATGACTAGAAATCTGCATTAGGGATGTCCCGATCATATACTCAGTATCGGTATTGGTGGCAGATATGGCCATTTTTTGAAAATCGAGTAGAATGGGATTAAGTCATGTGATCGGGCCGATCCAGTTTTTGCGACAGTTTTCAGCATCATCATGCTTTACAACTGCCATTAAGAAGTCAAGACGCACACAAGTTTTCAATGGAAAATAATGGTGCTGAAACTGCATCTAGCAAAATCTGCAAACTGGATGTTTCTCGTGGTGGGAACAGCAGGGCTCGCTTTAATACTACCAACCTTGTCACTTGGAAAGAAATAAAGAAATAAAGCTATCGGATCAGTGTCGGAAGGACTGATCATTAAAAAAATCTGATTGTATTGGGAGCCAAAAAATCTGGATCGAGACACGCCTAATCTGCATTTGTCGTGTCTTTGTGTAAGTTTTCTCTTTGTTTTCTTTTTCAGAACATCAGGAAGCAGGAGTGGACAGCCATCATTCCCAACTCGCAGCTTATTGTCATTCCGTTCCCTCACAATAACCCACGCAAGTACGTAAACACTCATCTACCGGACCGAGAGTTAGACTCTCATACTACAACATGTACCAGACGTAGTACAAGTACTCGTGTTTCTGTGTTTTCTTACACTTTACCCAAAAACAGTATTGATGCTTGTTGCTGTGGACACGGATCAAGTCTTTACRGATCTCAACTGATACCACTGAACTGTATATTGACGCACGCTGTGTTACCACAGAGCGTCAGAGGAAAACAATGCCCAGTGYGCAAACACCATGGCATCGCAGCGTGTGTGCTCATGTTATCATGGTGTTGTTCACATGTTGTTCTCAAACCCCAGGAGGAGCTCCAGATGGCTGTCGGGCTCAGACAAACACACGCTCACATTTCTTCCTCCGTTTGGATGCTGATGGCCACCACGAAAACAGTCATAAATATCACAGTGCAGCTACTCTGTTGTCAAATGATTCTTAGTCATTTGTTTTCATCGTTGCAAAAGTTTATTGTTAAAAAGCAGCTTATTTGTCTTTAGCGACTCTAAACCACTGTGCTTTAACAGTAAATGTTGTGCACATACCTGCTGAGGTTTCAAAGTGAGTTCCGCAGGTACTATAAGGTGTTGGGGAAACACTCCTGATTGGTCAAAGCGAATCTTCAAGTCTGGCTCTGAACATTATTTCCAGAAGCATACACTGTKCTTTTATTTGTTCTGTGAAGTTGCATAAAGTCAAACAATTTACAACACTAATTACGTTTATGCACACAGGTTAAATATTACAAGTAAAATGTTAAAGGTCGATGCTTGTGGAGCATCTTTTATAACATCATCCAGATTTGAAAGTGCTTCTCTCATTTGCTAATAAACTGCGGTGGTAAATGAAGCAGGAAATAGCAAAGCCAAGTGGAAATGTACTGCACCATACTAAGGAAAACTAATTTTCTTCCCCCCAACACATTTTTTCTCATTCACCCCATATCATCACACTTACACCATTGTGCTTAACTGTCAGGAGGATTAAACCAAATATGCTGGACTTTAAAGGCATGTTCTCTAGCTGCATGAAGATTGTTTGCTCTTTTTATTACACAGTATCATGCGTTTCATTATTTATTGTTGTTGCATTGCTWTTTTCTCACTGTTTGTTTAATACTTTGATACATAAAGGATCCACATATGTAGTCTATCATATCTACATATGAAAAAATTAAGTATATAAAAATGGCTGAATGAATGGAAAGGTTTAAAAGTTCTTATAAATTGAAGCAGAGCTGTCATGTTCATCTGCACAGCAAAGCAAAGTAGAACTGATCTCTTGTAGTTGAGCTTGATATGGTCGTGGTCTTTGCTGATGTTCTGATGTTTTTCTCAAAGTGCTGCGATTTAAAAATAAATAAAATAAACATCAAATTACTAATTTTCTGTTTTTACTTTTTCAGTTTATTTTTTGCTCTTTTTCTGTCCTTAGCTGGAGTGCCAAGCTGTACCTCACTCCTAGCAACAGTGTGCTGCTGACAGCCATCGCTCTGATCGGAGTGTGCGTTTTTATCCTCGTCATTATCGGCATCCTCCACTGGAAAGAGAAGGTCAGCACTCGGACGCACTCGCACACAAAGGGGCGTGGTGTCATTCATTTTGGCCTTTTCCTGTTGATATACTGCTTTACAGTGTGTGTGTGTGTGTGTGTGTGTGTGTGTGTGTGTGTGTGTGCGTGCGTGCGTGCGTGCGTGCGTGCGTGCGTGCGTGCGTGCGCGCGTGCGCGCGTGTGTGGGAGAGCAGATTGGTCACAACCAGCAGCAGATGGGTCTCACTGTCTCTGTCCTGTAGTCCTCTAACCTCCCCACCAAGTCTCACACACACACACACACACTCTCTCTCTTTCACCTCCGCTATATCTATCTCTGCAGGCCACAACCTGGAAGGGCGTTCAGCTGTAATTGCCTTCCTCTGTCCTTCCAGCACGGTAGATCTGCTGCTCATTACAGCCTAAATATGGTCTACAGGGAGTCTGTGGATGTTTTCTCTTGTGTTTTGTGCTTCAGCTCCTTCTGGCTTGGTTGTTTTCAGCAACACACACACACACACACACCCACACACACACACACACAACACACACACATTCAGTCCAGTCACAATAGCATGTACCTCATCATGAAGTGGTCAAGAATACAAGGACTAAACTATTTAACAGTCATTCTTGCCAGTGTACTTTTTTTTTTCTTTTGTTCAGGATTGTTTCCTTTTCATCTACAAACACTGCTATAATTGTGTCTGCTGATCTGAGCGTAGCAGGAACTCGCTGGCGTCTTCACTAAACCATCTGCTGCGAGCGCATGTGTGCTTAARGTGTGCCTGTATGTGTGTGTGTATATATGTGTGTGTTAACGTCTACACACATGATGGCGTGTGGGCATGGTTACTCGCTCAGAAGAGCTCAGATTGTCCTCTTTTTGGGAGGAATGTTGGCACGTGCATCAACTTTATCTGAACTGAGGCTGCATTTTTAAAAAAAGGGTGTAATATTTGTGTAAACCACTCACACGGGACCGAACATATGTGAGGGGAGGAGATACATACAGTAGCCTGATGATGGTGAGAGGAATGAAGAGAAAATATTTATTAGATTATAAGTTCCTGTACATTAGGAGCATTTAGTCATAATATGTGAGGGCTGAAGTTAATAGGCCTTTTTGCACTGCCTGTTCCACCCTGATTTCTGGAACCCTGAGGCCCGTGGTTCTATGTGGACTAGGCTGTTCTGCCTGATTTGACGTTGGCTACTGCTGCTCAATGATTGGTTCACTGACCGAGGGTTACGTCACACAGATGAGAGTAACCTTACGTGAATTGTTTGCAGCAACTGTAATGGGTTTTTTTTCACACGAGTTCAACCACACAACAGCAAGCTAGCAAAAGCAAATATTAGCATCTGTCGTCCCGCCCTACACTATACTGCTGGATGGTCTGGTACAGCCTTCTGTACTTCTCCTTCGGTGTTGGGTAGTCCATTATTGTTGTGTCGCAAATAAAACTAGATAAGATTGGCACATGTTTAATATTGTGATCTGACTCACAACAAGGCGGCTCCCTGCTCAATGCAAACACAACCAGGGCCAGGGTAGAATGAGCCCAGGCTGAGAGAGGGCCTTGCCAAACCAGGCCTTACAATGCAAAAATACCAAAAAAAAACTTGTGGTTCTGGGTTTTTGTCTTAAGTTTTTACTACTAATTTAACACAAAAGTATTTTAAAGTAGTGTATTGTTTAATAAAGTGCTCAAAAACCTTTAAAAGGATTGACCTTGTCATTAGATTTGGTGCTTCTGATACTTTTGTCAGTAATAACAGTATTTTATTTAAGCTTTCATGTGCTTTAAATTTGAAAGCACTCATTTTTGCACGCACACACAGTGCTGGTGGGGAAAAATACAAACAGTCAACTATGAATGTGATGCTAAAAAAAAAGAATCCACACGTTATTAGCTTTTATTTATTTATTATTTTGTTTACATTTATCAGATTATGCAAGAAAGTTTATCTCTAAGCCAGGGGAACAGCATCATGAGGAAACTAAGTTATAAAATGGTAAATGGCATGAACTTATACACTCACCGGCCACTTTATTAGGTACACCACGCTAGTAACGGGTTGGACCCCCTTTTGCCTTCAGAACTGCCTCAATTCTTCGTGGC
>NW_013953186.1:128122-136426 GCF_001266775.1 Austrofundulus limnaeus
GGTGTACCTAATAAAGTGGCCGGTGAGTGTATAGCACCTTATCAAGTCCACATGAACTCTGAAGTGCTTTACACTTCAGTTATTCACACATTCACACAATGATGGTGATAAGCTACAGAGACGGGGCTGCCATGCACCGGCGCCTCTGACCACCATCAGTMATAATATATAATATTTATAATTTCAGCCAAAACATTACCCCAATGAAATGAGAAGTTGGTAAAAGAACTGTCTGTTTTCAAGTATTTATATTTAGGTATTCAAATTATTTCACATTGACAGATTTTTCCTATTTAATGGTTTTGTAGAACACTTCGGAGTTAACCTTTTTACCTTCAGTGCCCTATTTCCAAGAGTCACATTTTATTGTTCAAAAAAATCAATAAACCCTTAAATAAACTGTTTATTTTTGATCCCTTTTTGATTCTCTGCAGGCAGTGACTGTGTTTTGTCTGGAACTCATGGTTCCTGTGGGGTTTGACCTACTGGTTGTGATCTTGGCAGGTTGTTACTGAAGCTATATTCACTTGTTTCGAGTCTTCTTACATTTAGTTGTCTTCTACAAAATATTACGCTTTTTTTATTCCAAACATTGTATTATTTTTTGCCGTATATTTGGAGATTTTGTTCATTTAACTGTGTCAGAGCAGACAGTTTGTTTCTATATTTCAACATTTGTCAGCTTAAAAAAGAATGATGAGGGTTTCAGATCGCTAGTTCCAAATTATTTCCATTCTTTTTTTTTCTTTCAGTCTGGTACAGTTTAATTTCATGCTGTCTTCACACCTTTTGGTCTGAGCCAAGACAAACATTTAGTTCTGTTTGCTTTTGTCTTACTCACATTTTGTCTGTAAGATTAAATGTGGGGGTAGTACTTTGCCCACAGAGATGGCACATTGTGTTGACTAAATATCTCATGAACCACTGGACAGATTTTAATAATCACTGGGAGAAGATCTATAACTGATTTACCTTTGGAGTCAACCCAATTCAAGATGGCCGCCAGAGCCATCTGACTTTAGATGGCTGTAACTAAGACAGTTTTACAGATGTTAAGATAAAAAAWTGCCTTGGTTTTAGCTGAGAGTGGACGATGTATTCTGAGCATCAGATCTTATCACATCATGAGAGATCTTTCATAACTTTACTTTTAAGATTTGATGTCATAAAATGATCTAGTTTAAGTGTCTGACATGAAAGGTGGCATGGGATATTCAATTTCCTTGAGGAATGCTGACTTTTTAGTTTTTTTTCTGTGTGTTTTGGAGGGAAAGAACTAAAGCATTTACATACCGCATTTTATATATGATGTATTTTTATAAAGGATGTCTTTTTTTATATGGTGAAGTCTCATCTGGCCTTTCCGTTGTTGAGGCGTATCAATGATTTGCATCTTTTGGTGAATTTTCTCTCATCAAGTCTTCTTGTTATGATGATATTGTCTGTTGTTTTCTTCGCTGAAGATGATGTTATGAAGGGTTTTTTCCTTCTTTCTTTAAATCATGAAAAGGACGCTGCAATCATCCACCATACTTGTCTTCTATAAACACCCAGGCCTGTTTTTTTGCTTGTCTCACTCATCAGTGCTTCATCTCTTTTACATAATAAAACAAAGTTAAGTCGCTTCTCATCTTATCTGGCACCTCAACACACTTGTTTTGTTCCTGTAGCCCAAGAAAGTCCTTTTTCACTCATTTTATCTTCAWGTTTTAGGTTTACCAGCTGTGTGAATACCCTCAAAGTAAAACTCAATTTGCAGTTACAAAGAATGTATATTTAATGTTTTAACAAATGACTAAAATAGTGGAAATTGTGTCGGTGTTGGAATGTTTGGTGAACCAGATATATGTACACAGGTTCTGCAGTCCTCATATATTCTGATAAAAGGCTTTGATGGGGTTTGAAACCTTGGACATGAGAAGTATTACCCTTCAACACCAGATACAGCCTTGTCATTTCTGTTGCCATAAATCAGAATAGTTTTATCTGTTTTAAATTTCAAAAGACATTCTGAAACTGCAGCATGAAGTCCAGGACTGTGTGTCTGTGGAGGGTTACAGGTCTGTGATCAAACATTCATTTCCAATGAACACCTTTCAAAAACACAGCGGTTCAGTTTTTAAATGGCCTTGATGACTTGAAGGTACACATCAGGACAGACGGGCTAATGCAGTGTGACCTCCAGCTCCATCCAGGGAATCAAGACCGGGGTGTGTGTGGGGGGTGAATATGTACACTGGGTTCACATCCTCCCTCATATCTCATCTTCTTCCATCTCGCTGACGACGGGGCATCCAGTAAGGTCAGGGTGAGCCAGCTGATTGACATTTAGCATTTCTGTCTGTTTGAGCTGCTGCCTTTGGTATTTGCTCTTCCAATAAGAGAGTCAGATGGAGGGCAGGAGCACAGAGAAAGGGGGCAAAGAGGCGCTGTCCTCCCTCCAACAAACCACGAGGACTCTTACTCAAAACCCTTTCGGCGTCTGTGCTTTGCAGTGCCAACTAATACTTTTGAAATATCCAAATAAACTGAAATCAGAAAAAGGAAAGCCAAATCGTATCGATCCCATTTTTGCACAAGTCAAGCTTAATGAGTCGACATTTGAATCCCATCAGTCCACAGCATCCCACCTGGCAGCTTCTGACCTGCTTTCAGACACAAACCTGCCCGTTTGTCAATAAAATCTTTTGATGCACACAAATCAATACTCTGCCTTATAAATATTCAAGGCTCGAGCTGATGATTTGGTGAGATGCCCTGGATAGTCAATTAAAGCAGCTCAGACCATTAAAATTGGTCATCTAGAGCTGAGGACATCTCTCCATCTGCTCCTGAAGGTTTTTCACATTAAGGAAAGGACATCGATCAGTTTGAGACGGAGCCTTCTTTGAAGATAGATGAAGGCTTTATTACAAACCCAAACTGACAGGATAAAAAATGGACTTGAACATGTTGCTGTCCATCTCTTGGATGCAGCAAATTAGTCAACATCTGAAGGGACTGATGCTCAGAGACAGCATGTTTGTCTCAAAAAGCTTCTATGGCTTTTGGATCAGTCAGTGTTTTTACAAAAATATGAGCCACTTTCCACTTTTTGGACTATATTTTAAAATGAGGGGAAAKATTCAAACCCTTTGTTGATCTTGATGAATTATCTGTCTAAATGGTATGGAATCTTGCTTTCATATTTGTGCTCAGCTACTTAAAAAATGTCATTTTGATATGTTTTTGTTTTTAAATTCTGGCCAACTTGAAGGCCGTCGAGTCATACTATTCTGTACAACCTTCTGTTTTTTACATTTACCAATAATTCTAATATACTGGAATATTGTACAAAAARTAGGTGTTTGTTCAGTTAAATTAATTTCTTCTTACTAAAATACACTACAGTTTCCCATTAAAAAAACAGCTATAAAAACCTGTAATTAGCTTCTAACATGTTGTCATGGCTGAAGCTGCCAGTGGCACAAAGTGGGTAAAATTAGCTCCAACTTGCCGTGGTGCAAAATTGCACAATAAGATCACACATTTTAAAAGTGATCCTTGAAGCAATTTTCACATGCTCACATTGAAGTTGTTGGTGGCAGCTTCAAATGTTCCCTCTGGCTGTGAAAAGACCCCCCGCTGTCTCAATCCACTGCAAGAGCTGGAGAACAAATTTGTAGCTGTTATTCTGAGCAACCATGTGAAATTGAGTCAAAGCTATGAGATTTCAGCACTCTTGACTTACTGTATTCAAACTGAGGATACCCATAAGTTGGGATTTTGTTATGTTACAAAGAATCCGTGTGCTGCAGCTCAGCAGAGAAATCCCTGAAACAGGATTTTGGTCCAGAAAGCCTGACTGTGGCAAAGCTGCGTTCAAATATAGCTTATAGTTTGTTGTGGATTACATCAATACTTACTCAAATACACACAAAGTCAAAATGATTCYTGAATATATACGCTGAAAAAGACGTGCGATGAACATATTGGTGTGTCAAAACCTGTTGCCTTATTGAGAGAAACTATTGAAGAACAAAAAAATAAAAGTTTGATTTTTCACATCACTGCTCGGTCTGAGCAGACTCTTCCTTCAGCCATGATCCCGCCTGCATTCCTTCCAGCTGTTATCTTGTGTTCAAAATTACCTGCATCATTTTATATAATAATGTGTAGCTCTTAAACTACAACTAAACTATCCTGAATCCTCAGGATGTGAACTGGACTTAGTGTTTTAAAGACAAAGCAAAACATGCCGACTAAATGTTTAACGCAGCTGGAGTATGGAGAACAGGTGGTCTCTGTGGGTTTTTGAGGAGGAAGCGTTGAGGGGTTTAGGTGGTCCATGCTGGGTTTCTGTTCCTCAGCTCGTCGTCCTCCAAAACCCACAGACCAGGTAAAAATGCACCTGTATTAACAGGCATTAACTCTGCAAGTCAAGAACACAAAAACTGTGTTAAAGTGCCTGTTGYCATCACATTTTTGGAATAAATATGAAGGTGTTTTTTGGAAAGATAACAATGATAACATATTACAAAAAATCCCCGCTGCTGAGATGAACAGTTGTTAAGATATGTGCATGTTAATGTTTGGTCAGCTGACTGGTGAGGCTTTTAAATCTTTGCTGAAGACCCATCTCTTTTATTTGGCTTTTGATTAAGACCGGGTTGGAGGTTCAGTTAGAGCTTTTTGTACATTATAGTGTGTTTTCTGTGTTGCATTTGTATCTATTATTAGTTTTGTTTTTGTTACAAGTCTTGACTGAACTGTAAAGCTGTAAAGTGATGYCAAAGTGTCTTCATGTGAACAGAGCATTCCTACAAAGGCTGACAACACAGACTGAAAAGAAGAATCTGATGTTTCTTTAGATTATCTTGAGTCACTAACCGAGAGATGAAGAAAAGTTAGAGTTCATATAATATTGATCCAATAAACAAAGACCATGCAGTTCACTTTCTTTAAGAACTCACCTTTGATGTCACTTCCTGTTTCATTTTGGCTAAGCGAAGTTCAAAAGAAAATATGCCAGTTATTTGACAAAATAAAAAATGTTTTTTTTTAATACAAATGTTTTATTTAAATAATTTTTGTAGTCTTTGAAGGGTATTCGAGTCACAGGCACTTAAAAGTTCCCGTTGGTCACGTTTTAACACGTTTGTGCAGTTTTTATAAATGTGTTTAAAACCAGAGAATTTATTCAACCTAATCTATTAAAAGGATTATTGTTGAATCATTTATGATTTTTATCTGCACCTAATTCCTGGTTAGACGTCCTTAGTTGAAGGTTGTGTAAGTTTTCAGCTGTTCATTTCTGTCAGCCTGAGGTTTAGATATAACACAGGGTAATCTGTTTTAGCGTTCAAACAGTTTCTGAATAGTTTTTATATTTTTTACATTAAATTACATTCCAGGTGTCTGATCAGAATCAGCTCTGTTAAACAAATAGAACCTGTCAGCAGCTTCTGTGTTTTTACATGTTGGTCAGCTGATGATAGGAAAATGCTGTTTTAGTTGCTTTTAATGGACTGGTTAATACTTCTACAACCTGTGACCACACCAATCTTATTTACAGTAAATAACAGGTGGATACAACCCAAATAACTCTCCTGAGCAAATCTAGTTTTTATCATCTCTTCAGTTTTCTTTTGCTCATTAATTGTTACATCATTCCTCAAGGATATTTATAATCTGTACACAATATGAATATCACTCACTTTTGCATTGACACAAATCAGAGTCAGAGATCGCTTTGTTTAGATTTTAAATGCAGAGCAAACTTCATGTTTTTTAACCTGATAGGAGAATTACAGAATGATCCCAGAAAAGGCTAATCAGGTGTGAAATATGAAAGCCTGTAACAGTTTAATAAAAGGATGTCTGTGTAAACACTCACGTTTAAACAAAACTTTTTTTTAAACTGAACAGAAAGGTGTGTCCAAGGTTTTGACAGTGCAGAATCTGAAAGATTTCTTTATTGTAATTTATTATAAAAGACTGACAGAACTCAGGGAAATCTGAGTACACCAGGGGCGATTCTGAAGACCAGAACAGAGTGGCTGTGAACTTTAGGCCTTCAGGTGAAAAAAAGATTCAGTTCCATCAAATGCACCGGTTCATTGATGCTTTCTGAGCGCCACAGTTCAGCTCTGCAGCCAAAATACGTGACCTAGAGTTTTAAAATAAAACAAAAAAATTTAAAAACACACAAGATTCAAAAAGCACCGTGGCCTTGTCTTGACCTGAGCTCATTTATAACTGCTGAGGTGAAGTGTCTGTGGTTCGAAGAAAGAAAAACTCCAATCTGTCTCTTTTTTGTTTTGTTTTTTTAATCATAGACTTTATTCCTCAGACCAGGGTTCCTGCAGATTCTTAAAGTCTTTAAAAGGCATTGAATTCATTAATCCAAAAATAAAACCTTATTAGTTTTAACGTGTCTTAAATCAATCTTTCCAAGGTCTTAAAATTTTTAACAGCTTGTAAGTAGGTTGATTGTGATTTGTCTTAAATATTAAAATAATTGGTAAAATATATTTTTTAAGTAATTTAATGAATAGCTGCTAGTTGTTTTGTGTTAAAATAAACATTTGGCTAAAATTGTCACTAAATGGGTTATTTTTTACCTTTTTTTACATTTTCTTTTTTAATTGTAAAGTTGGTCTTAAATTTAATTTCAAGTGGTTTTAAAGAGGTCTTAAAAAGTCTTAAACTTAACTTTCCTTAAGCTGTAGGAATCCTGACAGACTCACTGGTAAAGTTGCACCTTTTTTTATAAACTCACACAATTAAATCCTAAAGCCCGACTCGATGATGGTTCAGTTCAAGAACTGGTTCCACAGCAGCAGAGTCTCATTATCATTACTGTAGCATCACAATGAATAAACAGATATTGTACATTTTACTGCTCAAAACTTTCAAAGTGTGTGTGACATACATTTCCTACAAATACAAAACTTGGAAGAAAACATCCTAGTATTTAAGAAATTTGACAGAATACACGTAATTTTACCTGTTTTGTCACATAACTTGCATAGTTTTTTTTAATTCTTATAATTTTTTATTTTTTTATTTTTTGAAACTATCACCTTTGGTGTAACCAGAAGTGACACCAGTCCGTGTAGTTTTTTTTCTTTTTAAAAACAGGTATTTTTGATACTTCTCATCCGCTTTACTTTTACCTGAGCTTTCAGTGGTCTGGTTGTTTTTAATACATTAATAAAGTTATCTTTTCAATAATGCATTTGTATTTTTCATGAAAAGGTTAATTCCACCASTTTTAAATCAGCATATGTTTCTGTTGCTTTGTAGCGTTTAAAATTAGTTATAAGAGATGTAAGAAATAGTTAATTAGGGCAGGGTTGTGGAGCAGCTTGTTAGCAGTCGTGCCTCACAGTAAGAAGGTCACAGGTTCAAGTCTCTGTCGATTTCTGTTCTGCTTGTGTAGGGAAGGGTTTTCTCCAGGTCAGGTCTCCTCCTATAACWCAATACAAGCATGTTAGGTTAATTYGAGACTCACAAACTGACCTGGACATTACGTATGTGTGGAAAATTCTATACTGAACCAGAGACCAGACCAGGGTCTTACAAGGACTCTCAGCAGCTCACTGTTGGAGAGAAGCACCATAACCCGGCGGGGTTAATAGAGGATGGATGAAAAAAAAGATTTTTCAGCTCACTCATTTTCTTTGTATCTTTAACACACTGTGAGTATTAATCTAATTGTGGTTTAATTTTAAACCTGCCTGAACAGTTGTCAGTCTGTTGTCAGCTTTAACACACTGAAGAGTTCCTCCACWGCATCAATCTTTACTGTACTCGACTTCAGTATGGGTCAGAGATTCATAGACGTACGTTTCAAACTAAGACTAAGTGTTTTTCTGTGTTTGTTTCTCAGAAAGCAGACGACCGAGAGAAGAGACAGGAAGCCCACCGTTTCCATTTTGATGCCATGTGAAGGAGCAGAACTGCATGATGGGAGAACATCCTCCTCTCACTGCTTCCCTTTGCCAATCAAACACCCTCTTCTTCTCTTCACACACTTTACATTCATTTACAGGGCCAATAATTAATCCTCATCTGCCACATTTTTTTTGTTTGCTTTTCATCCATGAGTGAAAAGTGAAATATTTATTTCATCTTTTTATTTTAGTGTTAGGAATACAGAAGCAACAAACACCAGGAGGTTTAAAAAAGTTCAAAACAGTGATTTTATTTTTATTTTTATTTATTCTGGTGGTGTAGGGACTGATTGTTATCTCTATGGGTTTCAGTTTTAGTAGAGCAGTGTAACGATATGACAAGAACTCTTGTTGAAAAGTCAAACAT
>NW_013953186.1:137426-138467 GCF_001266775.1 Austrofundulus limnaeus
TTTTTTTTTTTTTTTGTCGTTGGGACTGTTCTGAAATGTCACAATATATGCTGGTCATAAACTGACCGCAGAAGGAGCAAGGAACAATCGTTTCTTGTCATTTTTATTGTATTTTATTTTTTCGTAAATACAACAAAGCACTCTTTAATTATTATGCATATACCTTACGCACATGACATTCTGGTCCTTTTATAGCAACACCACTGTCACATTTTACAAAATCAGTTCTTATTATATACTTTACCACTGTGTAGAATTCAAACTGAAGAGAGAAAATGTGATGGATGAGGAGGTGAGAAGCTATGCTGCAGGAGGAGCCTGGATGAAGTTGGACCTAACGGAATGAGTTGAGTTTGTAATATAAGAACGCTTTAGAAATGATGTCATCTCTATTGCCAAGTTATTTAAATCGAGAAATATTGCTTCCTTAGTTGGGATTTTATTGAGTGAAAGAGAATGCTGAGAATAAAAGAGCTGTCGGTCTCAAAGCTGAAACTACAAACAGAGGGATCTTATGTGTGAACCGCCATGATTCCAGTTTATATGTGAACTAAAAAAAGAAAAGAAAAAAAAAAGGTCCTGGCACATGACAGCATTATCCAACATGTAAAGCCAATGTTTACTAATTAATGGGGAGAAAATTAAGAAGCGTATGAAGTGTCACTTGCACATGTATCCCACAAACCCCTTTCATGTCCCCAGGAGAGAAATTATTTATTTATCTGCTTATTGGTTTTATGAAAGCAAAACAAGCTGAGAGGAAAGAAAGCTGGCTTTAGGCAGGAGTAATTTTTTTAAAGTGGCACTGGGT
Organism: Austrofundulus limnaeus; assembly: GCF_001266775.1. Classification (NCBI taxonomy): domain Eukaryota; kingdom Metazoa; phylum Chordata; class Actinopteri; order Cyprinodontiformes; family Rivulidae; genus Austrofundulus; species Austrofundulus limnaeus. The sequence continues at coordinate 138,238 of NW_013953186.1, forward strand.
TTGTTTAATTTTAATGTTTGTTTCTTTTTTTAAATTATTATGATCATGGTTATTATTACGATATTACTGATAATTATTTATTCTTTTTTGTATGGGTTCCAAGTTGAATGATCTCATAACTAATATTTGTTGTAACAGTGAAAGTTGTTTGCCAACAAATAAATTACTGACATAGTTTTGTGGGGTGTTTTGTGTGTGTGCTGAGTGATTTTGGTCTATGTAATTGGATT
>NW_013953187.1:0-326 GCF_001266775.1 Austrofundulus limnaeus
GCATTGGTTTCAGGATCCCCGATTATACTCACCTCATCATCTTTTTCTTTGTTGATTCTCCACCTCTGTGTTTGTCTCAACTGCCTGAGTTGATCCAGTGGCTTTTCCAGACACTGGTATCTCTTCTCAGGTTTTGCGGCTGGATCAGTCACCATGCAGTCAATAGACTGTTCTCTGGCCACCAACTTCACCAGGGAGTCATACTCTGCTGATGGGCTCACCAGTTTCACCACCTCGGCCCTCCATTCTTTTGCTGTTGCCAACCACCAACTGACCCATTCCTCCTTTTGATTCTTCTTCTTGGTCTCTATGGGGTGCTTTAATAC
>NW_013953187.1:2572-3382 GCF_001266775.1 Austrofundulus limnaeus
CTTCCTCACCTGTTGCACTTTCAGTGTGCTTCTTCACCTGTGACCCTCCTCTATCTTCCTTTCTCAACTCTCAGTCTCTTCTTCCTTCTCATCCCTTATTTTTTTGCAAAAAAACTGTCAATATTGCTACTTTTAAATTTCTTTTTCATTTTGGTCTGCAATGTGCAAGAATCAAGATTTTTAAAAATTAGCTCAATATTATAGCTTATATCATTATCATAGCAGCTTATTTACTTTCCTGATCGGACAAAGCAAATGGAAAGTGGTTTAATTGTGCCTCACTGCCATGATATTGATTAAATAAAGGCATCAGATAAACTGCAGCCCCTAAAAAGCAAACCTGAAACCTTATTTTATACTAAACTTTTCATTACCTGTTACCGTGCTTACTGTAAGCAAAACTAACTATGGCTAAGGCTAAGTCACTGTCATCATTACACCGTGAACGTTGGACACTTAAGCAGATATTTCATTCATTGCAAGCTCAACTTTACTGTGGTGTGTTAAAACATCATGTAGAGAAACTTTAACTGCAGACAGTTGGAAGCTCAGTGACTCCACTCTGCAGCAGACAGACTGACTCGTCAATGTGACACATGTTCCGCCTGCAGAGCGGCAGGCCGTGTTTGATGCAGGGCCGTAAGCATTTCAGGGGCCCAGATTATATTTAAAATGGTATACTGTATTTTTGGTAAATAAGTATTTATTTTAAAGGTTGTAATGGGTTTTTGGACAAAAAACAGTTAGTAATTACAAATATTTTAAAAACATAAAAGTAGGAGGGCTGCTGAGGGGGGCAAGGCTCTACAA
>NW_013953187.1:5357-7369 GCF_001266775.1 Austrofundulus limnaeus
ACACACACACACACACACACACACACACACACACACACACACACACACACACACACACACACACACAAGGGAGGAAAATCCAGAGACATATCAGAGAGTGGGAGTTAAGAGAAAAAAAAACTTTAATCTACAGCGATGCAACCCTTCCTCTGGGCTTTGATCTGAATGTTCACACACTAAAGGAGAATCTGTCTGAATGTGTTTGTATGAACCAGTAGAGAAAAAGTAAGAATGTGTGTGTGCAAGTACATTTGCAAGCTACATACTAATAACATACACAGAAATAAATGAAGAAAAAATGTACTGGCCCAGCTGTCCAATATACCTTCAATCAGTTTTTTACTGTATGTACCATCCATTTAGGTGTTCCCTCTGTTTCTTCACTAACTTGGCACCAGTTTAACTCCTAAAAGCCATAAGAGGAGTGTGAAAGTTGGCGTCAACAAGTAAATTACCAAACCAAGAAACAGCAAGGTAATTGATTGGATTGGACACAACCTTAACACAGAAATATTTCACTGATGTTTATCAATTACACACAATATAGTCTTTAGAGAACTGCATTATATGCATTGACCTTTTCGTAGTTTTTAATGAACATGCTCTAATTCAGTTATTTGTGAGGCACCTCACTCAACTGTGAGACAGCAGTCTGCCCTTTTCCACCTGTAGACCATGGTCTGATTGAGAGGTACTGATCCTCATCCCAGCTTCTTCAAACTAGACTGTGAACCGTTTCAGTGAGARCTGGACATCACGGCCCACTCATGCTAATAAGACCAGATAACCTGCAACAATAAACTCTAATGTTACAGTTTAAATACCACCTTCACATCTGCCCCCATGGACAGAGCTGGTGAAAGAATCAAACATCAAAGTTGTAAAGTAACTAAGTACAAATACTTTGTTACTGCAGTTAAGTAGAAATTTTGGTTATCTGTACTTTACTTGAGTAATTATTTTCAGCATACTTTTTACTTTTCCTCATTACATTTTTACACAATTATCTGTAATTTCTACTCACTGCATTTTTTCAAAAAGGTAAGAAGTAGAAAGATGTTACTCCTATTTTATTACGAGTTAAAAATAGTATCCTGAGAAATTGTGTCTCCTGGATAGAGTGAATTTAATTGTGGTTGGATGAGAAGTATAAATATAAACCATTCTGACACCCTGTTAGCATGTACACAGCTGCACGCCGTTAGGAAAAATATTAAGTACAAAAAATATCAGATACTTTAAGACTTTTACTCAAGTTATATTTTTAGAGAAGACTTTAACTTTTACCAAAGTATTTTTATGATAAGATACTTGTACTTTTACTGAAGTAATATTTTTAGAGAAGACTTTAACTTTTACCAAAGTATTTTTATGATAAGATACTTGTACTTTTACTCAAGTATCACTTTGAGGTACTTTATACAACACTGAACTGTCAAAGGAGAGGCCCCTCTCAAATTGAAAAGGAGAAAGAGGAAGAAAGGTGAGCGAGTAAAATTACCAAACGCTAAAAAGAAAGAAGAAAGGAATGGGTGAAGCAGAAAAACTAAAAGGGATAAAAGGAAAGAGTTTGTGCAAGATGCAGCCAAGTGTGCCAAATGAACAGATATTTTCTGTGGTGGAGGTGCAGAGGTCAGCATGACCTAAAGTCAGCCAGGCCATAGACAACATGGATACAGCAGGTTTCTCCCTGCACACCTACTGCTGCACCTCCAACCATCAGACTATGAAACTGATCAAGTTTGCAGACAACACCTCCCACACTGGACTTATCTCAGACAGAGACGAGTCTGCCTACAGGAGGGAGGTGGATCGGCTGGTGTCCTGGTGCAGCTTTAATAACCTTGAAGAAAATTTTATAAATGATTAACTACATGTTAGATGCAGCTTTGTGATTTATACTTTCTGATCATCGCAGCCTTCAGGTTAAAACAGAGAAAGAGTTGGTGTGTGTGTGTGTGTGTGTGTGTGTGTGTGTGTGTGTGTGTGTGTGTGTGTGTGTGTGTGTGTGT
>NW_013953187.1:8624-10118 GCF_001266775.1 Austrofundulus limnaeus
ATCAGAAGAGATGTGATGAGAGTCTTCAGCAGAGTCACAGTCTCTGAAGATGCAGATTGTTCTCCATGAAGAGCTCCACAGCACCATTGCAGCTCCTGATCTCATAAAAGCCTGTTCAATGTTTAGCTTGGTCCTGTTCAGCATTGCAGCTCCTGATCTCATAAAAGCCTGTTCAATGTTTAGCTTGGTCCTGTTCAGCATTGCAGCCTCCATGGTGGTGAACTGGAGACCTGCAGGAACGTCTGCCAGCAGCTCTGATCAGATGCTTGTGAGATGCACATTCGGTCCCCACAAGGCTGCTTTTTTCTGAAAAATGTTTCCCTCAACGTAGCAAAAACGTGCCCACACACACACACGTAAAGTTATGCACGCATACAAACAAGCAACCCCATCCATCACCAGCATTCATATTCTGCTCTGCACAAAGACTTTCAGTTCTAATAAATGATGATTTTGGCTGAAAAACTGACCTGAACTTTGACAGAAGAGCATGAATCCATCTTCTGTGTCAGTTGCATGATGAGAGTTTCAACAAGTGTCGGAATTGAAAGTCCATAACTTTGCGACAGTTTGTCTGCAAGCTGCAACGCCGCTCTTTACAGCCAGCATACAGTTATTATGGTAAATTTGCTCCTGCTGCTGTGAGATGTCGGTGAAAAAAAGTCCATCCCCCTCCTCCCAGAGCCCTCTGCCTCCTCCCACACACACAGCTTAGAAGCACAAACAGCTGATGGTGATGCAATCGTACCGTCCCGCTCCTGGAGGAGAGGCGGTCGGTGAGAAAGCAGGTGTCGTTTTGATCTGGAGCTACTGACAAAACATCTGGGGTTAAAGCCCCAGAAGCCCAAGTCTAACGACGTGCCTGGATGGGACTTAGTTTCTTCCTGGCATCTTCCCAGTGGTGAGGATGGTTGATGCCTCTGGTGCACCTTTTGGCCTCAGGTAGCCTGGCACTTGCCTTCCTACGGAGTTCCGCTGAATTCTAGTTTCCCTTCACTGCTCCGTCTGGGACTTCTCACATTGACAAGAATTTCTTCGGGAGAATTTTCATCCGAGCCAATCAGAAAACAGAACGTCAATTTTCTGCGCAGTGTCTGCTTGTAGTTTATTTTACCTGGGCCAATCAGCAAACAGAAGGAGGAGTTTTAAACGATGTCGATTCATGCTAGTTATTTTAGCATACGGCAGTGGAGGAAGTGAATGAAGCCAGTCTGTGTTGATAAGGCTTCCAAATTAAAATAAATTTGACAAAGCAGCAGCTCTCATTTAGTCTCGTTCAGCTTGGTACTTCTCTCCTCTCAGTAGGGTTGTTTACAGCAGGGGTTCTTAACCTTTTTGACCTCGGGGACCAATTTGTTGAACATAAAGTGGTACGAGACCCAGTCAGACATTTCCAATGTACGGATCAAAATGATAATTATTCTAAAGCTAAATATTGGTTTAATTTTTATTGTATTTACATCATAACTAAACTATCATAACTAACAAAACTAA
>NW_013953187.1:11398-12709 GCF_001266775.1 Austrofundulus limnaeus
TTTTTTTTTTTTTTTTTTTTTTTGCTTTGACCCACTTAAGAACACTGGGATCTACTCAGTTTTTATAACACTATCTCAGCAGAGCAGAAGTCTGTGTTCTTTACCAGTATGGATGGAGGAGGTCCAAGAGATATGAGAGTAAGAGGTAGACGTGGAGGTGTAGATGGAAGGGCTCAAGTTTCAGAAGAAATTCAGRCAAYTGTTGCTGTAGTTTTGYATTCTCTTACAGATTTTATTTTGGTTTACATCCACAGTATTTTCAGTAATAGTTCAGTTTTCAGCCACAGTTTGAAAAAAATACCATAGAATCAATAAAATTTGGATCCAACTCATTACAAGAAGATAGATTTGACAAAAACCTATTTAGGAAGATAACAAATGGCATACAACACCAGAATTCTGGATCGTAGTGAAGTTTAATGTCACCGGAGCTGACAGGAAACCACACTGGCGAAAAACCAGGAAGTTCATCAATTTATACATGTTCTTCAATGCCTGCGTTCGCCCACTACTGACCTATGGCTGAATCACAGGCATTCAGACAAAATTCTCATCTAATGTCCTCACAATGTTTGATTATGTGTTGTTATAACTCGGACATGTAACTAATCTATATCAATCAAAACATAATAGATTAAACGTTGTCAACATTATAAAAAGGAAAACCTAAAAATAGTGTTGTGCTTTTAACATCAGTACTAACCTCTTATAACTAAGTTTCTTCACACACATTCACTACATTGTGTTATCTGCTCCGGTATGTCTAAAATCTGGTCCCTGTTTCAAATTTCAGTTCAGCTGCCTTTTCACCCTGACAGACTGGAGCAATGCCCTCGTGTCAGCTGATCCAGTAGTCATTCTCTTCATGCTCCAACCAGCGATCAATCGTGAACAAGAATCCCAGATACTTAAACTCCTCTCAGATGAAAAAACTGTTCTCCCAGACACAGAGGGGTCAAAAGACCTGTTTTATGGCCTTACTATACAGAGGAGCTGACTCTTATCGCTGCTGCTTCACACTCAGCTGAAAATGCTCGAGGACATCACCTGAAAATGCTAACACAACCTYATCATCTGCAAAAAAGCAGAGACACAATTCTGAGGCGCCCAAACCAGACCACCTTCTCTTCAAAACTTTCCAACCATGAGCACCACAAATAAGATCATCGTGAAGAGAGGGCCCTTAAAAGTAAGCGGGGGACCCCGTACTCCYACAGCACATCATATGTGACCCATCATACTGAAATGAGGATTAAGTCAAATTTGGTCAAAATGACCTAATTACATTTTCAGATTCTTGGCTTTAAAAGC
>NW_013953187.1:12913-14714 GCF_001266775.1 Austrofundulus limnaeus
TCCTGACATCATAATTAAATCCATATGTATGACTTAATTTGTCTTGTTGGTTACAATAATACATAAATGTTTGGTCTGAATCCTAATTTTATGTCATTTTATTGAGGAATTTTTGATGTCCTTATAAAGAGGAAACTTCAAATTATATTTGAATATTGAGATTTCCCAGCTAAAAAGAAACATAACTTTGCTAGTTCACAGGGAAAATCTCAAAATTTTAAGGCGTTTTTCCTCAAAATCAGGTATGTTTTTTTGTTGCTACTGCTAAAAAACTGCTTCAAAATTTTGTTTTATGATTATTTTTCAGGCAGTTCATTCAAATGATACATTGATAAGGCCTTAATTCATTATATTTTGACAAAATACAATTTTTGTTAACATTTTAGTCAAAACACTATATTTTCCTATTTCTCCTTAAACCACTTTTGGACTTAATCCTCGTTTCGATGTGATGGGTCACATATTTGATTACCTCTCAGGTTACCGTGTCACAGTTGTCCCTGGTGACCCAGAATAATTGCTGGTCATTGTTGTTCCCATGGCTTCAAGATGAGCTCAGAGTTTTGGAAATGTGAGAAATCTGAACTTTGATCTCTTATAAAACAATGTGTCTCATCATGGAAACATTGACCTGTTCACTCTAACTTGGTTTTATCGTGTTCCATTAAACCTGAMAATAAATGAGAAGATGATGAATCCTTCAGTTTCAGCAAGGATGAAGCTCTCAGACTGATGGTTTCTATTGTTTTGCCTTTTGAACAAGTTTCCCTCACCTCCCTCCTGTCAGTCAGATCATCTGTAGATTTGAAACACTGACAATCAGACAATAACATCACATCTGACATTTTCTTGCCTTTTCATCTCGCTCTGCCTCTCTACATGTCCATCTGTCTGTCTTTTTCACCTCGTTGTCACTGTCTCCTCCTCCTGCTTGGTTCTGTTCTTTGTGTTTTGTTCTTGGCTGTTTGAAYGACACAAATCAGACATGTCTGTTCTTTTTCATTGGTTAGTTCTGTGATTTCAGCATAACTAAACGGCATGAAAATGGATGTGTCGCTAATTAAGACTTGTGGAGATGAGGGGGAACGAGAGAAGTTACTGTAAATGACTAGAAGAATGGAAATTGTGCTAAATAGAGAAACACACACAAGTTTGTACTGCTATCCTTATTAGGACCGTTCAGTGACTTCCATTCATTTCTAGTTATTGCTATAGCCTAACCCTGACTTTATCCTAAACCTAAACTGAACTCAGTTCACACTTTAGTCTTAACGCTAACCCCCAACACAAAAATGGAGTTCCACCATATTAGGACCGGTCTTTAGTCCCATTAAGCACCATTGGTCTTGACAAGGTCAAAGTGTATACCAGAAATGGTCCTAAAAACAACAAATACAAGTGCACACACACACACACACTCATACACACACACACACACACACGTTTGCACAGCTATATATTTGGGGACATTCCATTGACTTCCATTACATTTCTACAGCCTAGCCCTGACCACAAACCCTAAAGCTAACCTCACAGGTACCTACCTGACCCTAAAACTAACCTAAACTCAATTCACACCTTGGTCCTAAACCCAACCCCCAACCCACCAATGGCATTTAAACCAAACGGGGACTCAGTTTAGGTCCCCAAATGCACCAGTTGTCCCCAAAGGTAGTCACTTTGTCTTAAAATTGCCCCCAAATGTCACAAAAGCCGTAACCACTATATACATACACACACACACACACACACACACACACACACACACACACACACACACACACACACACACACACACACA
>NW_013953187.1:15370-18215 GCF_001266775.1 Austrofundulus limnaeus
ATATTACACTTCGCGTGCGGGGGTCTTAATTAGAATTAAATTATTAAATCAAATAAAGTACTTTAACCATCAATTTTTGACAGTACAATTATGTTTTAATCCATATGTAGGATCAGGATCACTCATTGTTTGAACTGAACAAACAAATTTAAAGCAGCATCAGATTAACTGAAACTTTTACCTGTTTAATATGCTGAGCATACTGTACCTGTGCACTACAAACACATCTGACTTCAAACATAACTTAAATTTAAAGAATTCCAATTCTCAACAGTTTGATCAATTAATCTCACTAGAATTGAGGTTTTTACTCACCGGTGCATGTCTACTCTTCTCCCCATGCATTGACTCTAACAAAGGATCCCACCTGCTCTACACTCTACAGCTAATCAGTGCCACTAAGCAACATGTACAGCCCCCTGCTGTCTGAACCAGGTAAATTAAATGGATCAAATAATGTTATCTACAGTGATAAGAGAGAGAGAGAAAACATAAAGGAACAGTTTTAGCCAGTTCTGTCGTTTGACTTGACAATCACAAGCTGCCTTTCCATTGACCATGAAAATGCGCAAATTAGAATTTCAAAAATATATTTGCTCAATGGAAACACGTCAATTAAAAAAAAAACTGACGTTTTTCGACAAAAAGTTTTTGCGTTAGGATCAGGTGGTTTTTCGGCCGTATCGAAATTGGTGTTTTTCACAAAACTGCAAAGGAAACACTTTTTTCGCATCACGGGAGTCAGGGGATCAACAACCGGCTGTTTCTACTGGCGAAAAAGACGACGACGAAGAAGACAAAAGGAAGTAGAAGCAGTAGTAATATCACAGAAGTAGTATAAAATAGTAAACTCACCGACTACAATTTCCCAAAAACACAGCATACTGTACATAGCTGTTCCCAAGTAGGGACTTGTCTCTGGAACGCCTCAATAAAAGACCCCCACGTCTCCTCTGATGATGAGCGCTAGTGTCGCGGTAGCAACATGCTATGTGTTTACATCCATTGCCGCCATGTTTGTAATGACTTATCGCGAGAACAAACGTATTCACACGTGACTTTAATACGATTTCTTACTTAATGGAAACACTGCAGTTGCGAAACTGTATTTTTCGACATTAACAGAATATCGACAAAGTTTTGTGCACAGTTGCAATGGAAACACAGCTACCTTCTCCCATCCTGAGCAAACAGTGGAGAGGAAAAACTCCCCATTATCAGGAAGAAACCTCCAGCAGAACCAGGCTCAGGACAGGCGGCCATCTGCCTCGACCGGCTGGTTGGAGGACAGGTAAGAGACACAGACAAACACAGAAGAACTGGTCCAGGTGCACCTTCTTCTGGAAAAGAAACAAAAAGAAAAAACTTGTTATTGATAGAAATAATTACAATAAACATATGGAGAAGAGAGATTAAAGAAAACAGCAGAGTGAGGAAATGTGCTCAGTTTGTGCTCCAATATGATGACGTGATGTTAGTAGTTTTTTTTTTTTTTTTTTACAAGGTGGTATCCCAGAGATAATTCCAGGGCGGACCCCTGTGCTTCTGACCCGAGGCTTTATGAAATCTTTCATTGCTCCATTTAGTCAGAAGCTGCTTTCTCCCAGCAGAAATTCTACCTGAAATTTACATTTCCTCTCATAAACCGTCTGCTTACTGCTGGGAGGAAAAGAGAGGCAGCTGTAGTGCTTTTATGTGTAATTGGAGTTACAATAGTTTGTCTTTATAAAAGGTAGCATCTTACTGGACTGCAACTAGGTGAAGACTAGTTTGTAACTTAAAACTGCTATAAAAATAAGCAGATTTTCAGTTGAAATCTTACTGAGTTCTAAGTATCTGTGAGAAAATGACCAGTGAGACTTGCAAAAATATTTTGAATGACCAGCTTTTCAAAATCTTAGCCCATTTGCACGTGCACACTTTCAAAACTACATTCTTGGCTGGGCACATTTTTATTTATTTTAATGTGTACCTCTGCCAACATTGTATTTAGCTCAGATGTGAGAGAGTAGTGCACAGGGTAGATGTCTACAGTTTGGATTGCACATTTAATAACTACTCTTGTTGGCCAAAAACACGCACACACAGTACTATTAGTAAACAAAATGATACAGAAGAAAAGACGCCATAAAACAAATAAAACACTTACAACAATAAAATGACATAAAATAAATAYAAAAGTGGATCAAAAATATTAACTTTAATGCTTTTTTAAAAACCAACTGTGTTTTAAGTTGAGACTTGGGGGGGAAAAAGTAAAAAACCTGTCTAAAATAAAGCAACTTCAACTGAAAAAGGGGACTTGGCTGTGGCAGCCATCTTTAATTGTGTTCACTTCAAAGGTTAATCAGTGTAGATGTATGTCTAATGATTAATTTCATTWAAATATGCTCAGTGGCTCATGAGATATTTTGCTAACGTACAGACTAACAAACAAACCCTCAACACAATCATGAAAAAAAAACATTATTAAGCTTTTGACTTTGGCAGCAGGAAATAAAAATGTCCATTAAATTACAGGAATTTCACAGCCCTGTGACATAAAAACATGCAAAAAAGAAATTCTTTTTTTAATTGAGTGAGATTGTATGTGTGTTACAGCTGTTTCAGGCTCAGGAAATAAAGTAAGGACTGTAAATAAACAAACAGTTTTAACTTTATTTTATTTATATGTTTTATTCATATGAAAAACATTTCACTCTGTTTTATTGTGGAGGTTTTCATCTGTCACTTTCTAACAATAACACACGCATACACACACAGTGTTTGGATTTCCATTGTTTCATCCATCCATCTTTTTGACAGCCCCCCACCCCCATACAGACACACACACACACACACACAC
>NW_013953187.1:18300-24767 GCF_001266775.1 Austrofundulus limnaeus
ACACACACACACACACACACGCACACACACACACACGCACACACACACACACCACCTCATGGCCCTTTATGTGTGTGTGTGAAAGTGTTGGTATTATTGAGGCATCCCGGCTGCTCTCAGATGAAACTCTGACACAGTTTGTGTCAGCTGACAGATGACGGACAGGTAGGAGCGTGAGGAGCTGCATCTTTAAACTCTTTGATCAACAACAGAAACCTTTCATGTTAAAGGAATGCAGTTTCTGTTCTACGCCTCGAGTTTGTGTCAAGAATCAAGTTTCTGCTTCATTTGCCACATTTTCACTCAAAAGTTCTTAAAGGGGACCTATTGTGCAAAATTCACTTTTTTACGTGTTTCTATGCTTCAGTTGCCTATATGCCACAGACTACGTTCACACTGCAGACAAATCCGACCCAAATCCGATTTTTTTGACCCATCTGACCCATATCCGATTTTTTATGACAGTCTGAGAGTGACAGATCCGATTTTTTCAGACCGTTTCAGTTTGTGGTCTAAAATCAGATATATATCTGATGTTTTCAAAGTGACTGCAGTGTGAACGCTCATGTCACATTACATCTGACTTTTTCATCAGTGAGGAGGGGGTGAAGGATCGATAAGACACTAACCTCAAGYCACGCTGTTTAAATCTGTAGCTCCATGTGTTTACAGCTCCAAAACATCCAAAACAGCTTCATCTTTTTACTTTTCATTTTCCATGTAGATAGTGTGATAATGATGTCCAGCTTGGGTCGCGGAGAGTATCGATCCTAAACTTAGGTACTTTTTTCCAGCTCGTAGTTTCGTTCAAAAAAAAAAACTAGTGATCATGGATGTGGCTTCTCTGAGGCGGGGGGCTGGCCAGGCATCCTGGTGCGGCCCGGGCCGGGCCTTGGCTACCTGCTCCTCTCCACCTCATAATGATTGGGTCTACCTCCTGGGTTCAGGTGTGTGCTGCCTCCAATAGGTGTTGGGCGCATGTCCTGGACTATAAATAATAAATAAAAAGTCTTCTTCTCATTTGCCAGCGCTGTCCTGTCAGTTACCGGGATTAGGTGCTCAGTTAGTGATGCTAGCCTATAATTAATCAAATCAAAAGCTGGCTTAGGAATAAATATAGCCTCCTGCTACAAGGATGTTGCACCACTGGTTGTACAATATTTTTAATTTGTGTCATGAGATGAAATGGTTTGACCAAAAGGCAGTGGGCCATTTGCATTCCTTCAAGGAGCACGAGGCCTTTAATCCTTTATGTTTTCACAACAAACATTCAGACTTGATCTGTGCTTCGTCTGACAGATGTTGATGAGATTTCTTCGAGCAGCCTCTCTGTGCGTTCTGTCTCTGTGTTTACATCGCCCTGCTTTCAGCTAACAGGACTCCTCCTTCCTCTCYGGGGTTCTGAGTGTGTTGTCAAGCACACACAGACATCTGATCAGGAGGCAGAGTGCTTCTGAAAACGATGTGGGGCAGCTGTCAGAAAGCTTCAYCTTCTTACAGCGCTGCCCAATGCAGATCAGAGTCTGACTCACAGGTTTAATGTGAAAATTTAAACGTTTTCATTTAATCATCAAATATACTATTTTATTCATACAAGGGCCAAAATGCTCTAAACTTTCCACTAAGTCTTTATTCATTTTGTGTCTTTATCTCCTGTGTTAAAAAAAACACTTGCCTTCACGTCATAGTTAGTGGTATTTTACTGAATATACAGATTTCACACAAATTTACTGTCCACTAGTGAAAGAGATGTTTGGCCCACGTCTGTATGTGAGTGTTCATTGGTCTATAGTTTTAGCAAAATATTTGATGAGGCAGACTTCAACACAGACTTCATTGAAAATTTATTGGAATCAACTCCATCCAAGATGGTCACTACAACCAAGCCACCCTAACAAATACAAAAACAAATATAAATACAACTCTGTCAATTGTATTTTTGGGGTAAAAGTTGGTGTGGCTGAGGGGAGTTTCTGCARTACRTAGGGGGATTTTCTTGTTGTGTGAGCGGAGTTTGTCCTAACCGTGATTGGTTGGATTGACTTGTCTTCTGGGGAAATTTAAAAAAGGAAGTAAAGGTAATAGTAAAATTATTGTGAACATGTAAATATGATGTATTGATTGTCTATGTACAGTTTAAGACAGAACAATGACTCAAATGAAACGTATTGTGAACATGTAAACTTATTTTTTTACTTCAGATTTTGTGCAGACCAATCAAGTCTTTGACAAACTCCACCCACAAAACAAGAAACTCATACTTGGTGACTGTAGAGACCCCCTTCTTGACAGTCGTTTACTCTGAACTCTAACTGATTGCACAAGTTTTTTTTTAAATATTTGCCATTAATTATTGGACTCAACTCATCACCTCATGGACGATACAGGGATGTTGCTGTTGAGTCAATGAAATCACTAACTSTCTTATTTAACAAATTGTTATTTTCCTCTTATAAAACAATGCCAATAAATAATATTTGAGTTGGACCAATAAGGGTTTTACCAGATAAAACAAATTTCTAGTGAAGTTCATGTGCCCTTCTGGTTCCTTTCCTGCTGAAGTTGTACTTCATGTGCTTTGATTACTCATTGTGTTTACAAATGTCACACAGAGAATCTGATTCCATCCTGATCTTTTTATGGTGTGTACTTATGAACACACACACACACACACACACACACACACACACACACACNCACACACACACACACACACACACACACACACACACTCACGCTCTCATCCTGGTCTATTCATGATGTATGTACCTCATTAGCGTCATTCAGGATGAAGACAAAGGGATGAATGAACTGGTAGCTGCAGTTAGAAGGAATCTGTTCTCCTCAGGAACTCAGCAGTTGTTGATGTGCAAATATGCATAAAAGAAATCAGTAAGTGTGTTAAAAATGGAGGCGTGCAGGTGGTGTTCTGTCATGTATCATCTGTCTGTCCTCACACAGTCTTCTAATTAGAATTTTTACATTTTTGCTGCTGTTTTTTCCACAACAGTCGTCATGTCTCCTGTGGAATTAGGAACCTCTACCTCCTCACTCATCACCTCAGTCACAGGTTCATACTCCTGTTCACATTTTTTCTGTCCTCTCCTTCCTGTCCATAGAGCCTCATGTATATGTACACACGTAAAAGTTGTGTRCACCAGGTTCAACGCACACATTGAGATCAAAACGACCATTGCATGWAAGTGTGTGTAAATGTACACATACAGTATTTTACCTGCCGTGAGAATGTGCAGACAGCCACACAAACTTTTTTAGTCTGCAGTTTTAAAGAACTGAATCTGACGTGAACACACAGAAATTACCATTCTGTTGTCTGGATGTTCATCGTCTGAACAATGATATTTTCTTTKAGTTTCAGCTTTTATGGTTTAAACCCGAATGATGAAACAGAGCAGCGTACAACTTTAGACAACACAACAGAGAACACACCTAAAAAAATTGAAACAAGCTCACTCTGATGTAAGCTGTAAAGTTTCTCATATATTATTTTTGTCATGTGTGGATGTAAACACGTCAGTGACCACGCTTCTGTGAGGCGCATAAACTGTGTAAATTGTCAAAGGCTACATTCCCACTGCAGGCAAATGTGATCATTTGATTTTTTTTATGACAGTCTGAACGCGACAAATCAGTTTATTTTTTTAAATCTGACCCAGGCCTTTTCAGTATGTGGTACTAAATCGGATACATATCTGAAGTTTTTCAAAGCAACTGCAGTCTGAACGCTTATGTCACATTCCAGCTGACTTTTTCATCAGTGAGGAGGGGGTGAAGGATCAATAAGACACTAACCTCAAGTCACGCTGTTTAAATCTGTGGCTCCGTGTGTTTACAGCTCCAAAACAAGTCCAGTTGCTTTATTTTTTTACTTTTAATTTTCCATATCCTGTATAGTGTGATAGTAAAGTCCAGCCTAAATCGCAGACCGTGTCAATCCTAAGGTCACTCAGTCGATACTTTATTTCCAGCTTGTTGCTTCGTTCCAAAAATGAAATGTACAGGAGCAGCCTGGTCAGAAGCAGGTTCAGATATAAACACTGAACTAAACAAGCACGTCACATTTAAAATGTAATGTTCATGCCAAAAGATCAGATTTTTTTCAAAAAATAAAAAATCTGAAATGAACATGAAGACCTGCAGTGTAAACGTAGGAGATCAGCAGATTAATTCAGAACAACTTACCTTTGCTGATTCCTCAGGTTGACAAGGTGCAGACAGTGACATCTGTTCATAAATAGCTGCATAAAGTTGTAAATAATTGTGGAACAACGTCTGCTGTGGTACTGATTGAAAATATCAACACAAAAAGATTTGGAAGGTGGCGTGCTTTTAAGGATAACACTGACAAAATGCCAATTGAGTATTTTAAGCCCCTTCTCCATTCCTGTGCCTGTATGYGGTTCCCCTCGGTTCATCCTCGGCCAAATGGGTCTCCATTTTCAGATCCAACCGAGCACAACCGCACACTTCAGAACCACCACTGGGTAGTTCTAAGCAGGTAGGACACACTGTACAGCACACTTAGATTTTAACGTCAGCAGAATGCTGCCCTGGCTAAAGGCTGGGTTATAGTCGCGCTTTGGGTTGTTGCGCAAACTCCGCGGAGCGCACACGCTCCTGAGCCGCGCGCTGTGTGAAAACATAGTTGACGTTCATGTTATCGCTGTTCTTCCGTCACCGACAGACGGCAGTACGGTGCCAAACCATCGGAAAAGTAGTCAGGAAGAGTGTAGAAGAAGAAACGCTTGATGTCACACATAACAAAGTAACAATATTTACCTTTTTTTATATTATCTGTTTCTCTGTGCTTTACCAACTTAGAGAGCAACACTGGTTTGTTTCCTCCAGGATCACAAACCGGTCGCAAATATATCCTCTGGCATATTAACTCATCTTTCTTTAAAGCCGTTACTATTTCCTTCCATGAGTTTTGTGCCATCTGGTTGTCTTTATGACCTCTCATGGAGGGATCATACAGATACTGGTACATTTGGAGCTGTAAAAAGCGAGAGCACCTTCGCGAAGAGTGGTGCCCAGCCTTTGCGGAGCTTCAAAATTTCTGAGGTGCACGACCACGCGTCAGGACACAACGTGCGGGGGCGGGGATGCTGCGATTGCGTAACTTTTGACACAAACCCCCTCGCGCCCTGTGCGTCGCGTCAACTCTAACCTAAGCTTTAGCTCTTCATTGACAGAGGAAAGGCATTACTTGTGCAAATTTATCCTGCAAACTTCGTCATTGGGAGAGAGATGCTTTTGTTTTAGAAACTGAGCACGATAGACAAGAAACATGGCAAAAGCATGGATAAAACTAGAAGCACTCGGAGAGTACAAACCTCCGCCAAGACCAATTTCCCCCATCCTGTAAGAGTTAATGCGCAAAAGCAGAGATGGAAACACATTGGCTGAATAAGTTCTGACGTAGTGAACATTTAAGCAGGCAGAATGCACGGAATTTCTTTTCGGTAAAAAAAAAAGTCAGACTCATCACCCAACGTCATTCATCGTCAAACTGGTGTGGGATTAAGCTCCTAAGTTTTCATCAGTCACATTTCACCATGTAAAACATCTGTTTTATCCCCTTGTATGAGTTTGTAATGGTTTGACTCTCTTTATAAAGTGCTTCCTGGCTTTGAGGCCCGGCAGCTCTCTGTTTACAAGCCTTGTAGCAAGAAACAGTTTTGATTGGTTGTTTTGGAAATGTGGTGTGTTTGAGGAAATGGGAAAAATAGTTTTCATGGTGCAGTCACGCACTTCCTGGTCACAAAACGTTCTGTAAATGCGCACATTTTGACAAAAATTATTCATCATTAAATGTAGTTTTTTAACATTACTTTTATAAAGTTTGAAGTCCGTGCTGTCCAATCCAGCTCACTGTTTTTTATAGAAGCCCTGTGAAAGTATCACAGCTTTGCCGATCTCAGAGTGTTAAAGGAAAAAAAATCCTGTATCCGCATCGTGATCTGGAACATCACCAAAATTTAAAGGTGTATTCCTTGGCCCAGTACCCACATGTGATAAAAATGTCATGACAATCCGTCCACAAGTTTTTGAGTAATGTTGTCCACAGACAGACAGACAGACAGACAGACGGATGGACGGACGGACGGACGGACGGACAGACAGACAGACAGACGTGACCGAAAACATTACCTCGCCCTTGACGGAAGTAACAATGGTCTAAACTGGAGGTGCAAACCTTTTTTTGTGATCTTGGGAAAGGCAGAACCTGCAAACACTTCCGACAAGCACTAAACGAAGCCAAGCAGATATCCTGGGAGGTTTCAGACAAACTGGACCACATTTACACAAGCATGAACATGCAGGCTAACACAGCATAACAATACCACCACCTTCTGGATGAAAGAAGGTTTAATTTAAAGATTACCTTTATACAATGTACTATATCACATTTTACAATATATTTATCACATTTTACAATATAT
>NW_013953187.1:27051-39080 GCF_001266775.1 Austrofundulus limnaeus
TTTCCCTGTGCCATTCCACATTATTACAAATAACTTAATTTCTGGGCATTTATGGTTTGATTTCTTTGTATRTATGGATCACTTGGGTTGTTACCGACATCTGGTGAAAATTTCATGTCATTAGCWCCTCTAGTAATATATTTACTGAGAAAAATGTTGACGTGTTCAATACTTATTTTACCCGCTGTACGTGTAAATGTTTCCATGTGTACGTACTTTTCCACTTTCATCCTGAAGTCAACTTTCAGTATAAAAGCTGTGCACTCTTTGGTACATGAGGCYCCTAGTCTCATTTTTGTTTCCCAACACATGATCAAAATTAGAAAATTTTATTTCATTTACAGTTCATCCTCAGATATATTAAAGATCTCACCATATCTTCGATATACTGTATCTAACTTAACATTGTTCTCATCCCATATCTCTATATAGGGCCAAAAAAAAGACAAACAAATCTTGCTGCTTCCTCAAAATGTAAGTGATTCAATATCAGCCAGGTGCTGCTGAACAACTCTGATCAAATCTGCCGACAAATGGACAACTTTTCTCTAATCGCTGTCTCCTCCGCTCTGTGGCGCTCTCTGGCTGTCGGCAGGCAGCTGGGACCCGCCTCCTCAGAAAACAACATCTGCAAATGAGCCAAATCAAGTCTGAACTTCCTAGTGTCAAATCATGTCTCACTCTGCCTCTCAGGATGCAGGAGGAGCCGTAGCACAGCTTCCTGGTGCTGGGTTAGGATTTATATTAAATATGTCCAGCCTCTAGTTCTGCATGATGGTCTGAGGATATTCACAGTGTTTTTTTTTTTATTCAAGTTTTTACTCACATTCCACTCCAGCAACACTGGACCATGTTAGTCTGGATAGACATGCAGAGAAATGCTTTACATGTTAAAAGTAATAGCAGATGGAATTATTTAGTCCAAAATAAGCGTCTTCTACCTTGTTCTTGAATGAGCAGTGAAGGTAGAGTCCAGAGGACAAATGGAGTGATGTGGGCAGAGTGGCAGGATGGAGACTCCAGGTGGCCCTGGCATAGGATTCAATACTTAAAGAAGCTGACGAGCAGGTAGATAATTCCTTGGCTGGAGGCTTAGCCAACAGGTCCCAGTTGATGAAGAGGCTCGGCGGAGGAAGAGAAGTCCAGCAGACCATCAGATGCTACAGGACACAGAATTGGTGGGTTGTGGATGATGCAGTATGGACATCACAAAATGCAGACGGGGGCAAGAAGTAAATGTAGCCCTGTTTCCTTCTGTTGGTTCAGCATCAAAATACCTAAAGTCTGTGCTGTTTACGGTTGTTGCGACTGCTCCAATCAGGAGAAATATAAACATTTTGTTTGTGTTCCAAAAGTAGTGTGTCACAAGGGAGTTCATTTGAAAAAACTTACAGAAAATTTTCAGAATAAAGTGACAAAGTTGGATCAACAATTTACATCTGAAAGCAAGATGTGCAGAAACGAACAATGCAAGAGTTTACAGAAATCACTTTCTAACAGGTATTTTTATTATTATTATTGTATTGTTTAAATCATATTTTCAGATATTTTATTGGACTCAATATTTATTTATATACTCAAATTTGAGTATACAAAAGATAAATAAATTATTTACAAGTAGATCCAAGCACATAGAAATTATGGGTTAACTTGTTAGCGTTAGCCATAGTATTCTTATCATAGGCTAATTACTTAAAATAGCACAAGTCACTCCGCTCTGGAAGAAACAAGTCAACAGACATTTAAAGCTTCTTTGATCCTAAATGTTTGACCCAACCGGAAACAAAATTATTGTAACTTCGAGGCTTTTGAAAGCTTTCATCTGACTCGTATAATATGAGGTCTACAGCATCAGATAGTTTCTGTCAATCAACTCAATGCCGGGTACATCCTCCAGAATATATAACAAGTCTATTTTATTAGGACAACATGGATCAGATCCTAGATGTATGTGTATTTATCTCATTTGCACCATCCCATTTAGGGCATTAGCGTACTCACTGTAACCCATTTCTCTGTGGTTTGAACAGAGCAAATTACTTCCTGCACCACATCTGAATTTTGCGCGTCATCCGGGTCACTTGACTGCAACCCAGCAGTACAAAGGTTAGTCTTTTACTGAAACTGGTAGAGGCTTGGTCAGAGATCAATTACCACTGGGTAACAAGATGTTCTGGCAAGAAAGGTCTGGTCTGCTGCTCCTTAAATCTGCCAGGTGCTTTTCAGAACTCGGAACAGGTGTTGCAGTCTCTCCCTCCTGCCAGAGGAGCTGCAATAAAACAATGGTCTAGGGAGAGATATTCAATCCCTACAGAACATGTGGATGTTTGAATGATTGTAGTGTGAAGCGATGGTTCTCAACCTATTTTCCTCAAAACCACTTTTTCTTTTTTCTAAGCCAAGCTGAGCCCCTCTCCCCACAATCCCTCACTACTCCTAACCACTCACAAAGACGCATTCAACCTTTATCTCTTTATCAAGATATTAAAATAATAAACTGGATAGTTACAAACTTTTATTAAAAAAAGGGAAAACAATAACTGAGTTATACAGAGTTTTATTCATTCAAATGGACTTGATGTAGTGATGTTAAATGTTAATGTTAAAGTCTGAAGCTCATTTTTGGGATTTTCAGATTCATTAAAATGTCTTCAATTATTTAGACAATTTAGACTATATTTAGATGTCTCTTTTATTAAGTGGCTCCTCTGAACTACAGAGAAATGATTAGAAAACTGAACTGAAGCTAAGACTTTAACATCTAATTATGAAACATTTAGAGCTAAAATATATTTATCACATCATAAAATTACCAAATCATAATTTAGATTTTATYAAGCTGTGTGTTTTGTCTTATTGTTAATACAAAAACTAAATAACTATTAGTTAATATTCTGTACAAATGTCTTTGTAGGTTTATAATTGTCACTAGTTAACAGCTGAATGTTTCTGGTATGTGTATGTGGACATGCTTTTTTTTACATCATGGGGACCACTTTCCAGAAAAAACACAGCCATGTAGGGACCCAATTCGCCTCATGGGGACCGAAGACTGGTCCCCATGGGGATGCTGATTTTGGGTAGGAGGTTAGGTTTAGGGTAAAGGCTCAGGGTTAGATTTCTGTTGAACTAGTTTAAGCTTAAAAAATAAACTATGAACAAAATTGTTCCCATTGTTTTATGGTAAAATTGGTGAGCAAGAAGCAAGTCATGGCCAGATCTAGTTCTGTTTAAAGAGTTAAAGTTTAGATATTCAAAAGTTGAACCTTATCAAATTATGAAGATGAAACTTGCCTGCCTCTGGGTTTGGATAAGGAAGAAGTCACTGTCACCTGACCAGCGGAGTACAGAGAGAAAATTTATCCTGGAGAATATTCAGGAGGAGGACCTCTCGGACTGCCACTTTATCGTGGTGGAGAGGTTTGAGTTTGAGTCTCCCAATGATCCTACATCATGATGTTGTCAGGGGCTTCATGCCCCCGGTAGAGTCACCCAAGGCAAGCAGGTCCTAGGTGAGGGATCAGACAAAGTGCAGCACAAAGACCCCTATGATGAGTGCTACAGATGGACTTAGAGTTTCTTTGCCCAGATGCGGATTACTGGGGCCCCACTCTGGAGCCAGGCCTGGAAGTGGGGCAGGTTGGTAAGCACCTGACGGCCGGGCTTTTACTCACGGAGCCCGACAGGGCACATCCGAAATAGGAGACGTGGGTCCCCCTTCCCATGGGTTCACCACTTGTGGGAGGGTCCGCAGGAGTCGGGTGCATTGTGCAATGGGCAGTGGTCGAAGGCAAGAACCCTAGCGATCCAAACCCGGCTACAGAAGCTGGCTCTAGGGATGTGGAATGTCACCTCTCTGGTGTGGAAGGAGCCTGAGCTGGTGTGAGAGGTTGAGAGATTCCAAGTAGATATAGTTGTACTCACCTCGACACATTGCTCTGGCTCTGGAACCAGTCTCCTTGAAAGGGGTTGGACACTTTTTTACTCTGGAGTTGCCCATGCTGAGCAGGGGTGCAGGAGTGGGCATACATATTGCCCCCGATCTTGGTGCCTGTACGTTGGGTTTCACCAGAACGAGAGGGTAGCCTCCCTCCGCCTACGTGTGGGGGGCCAAGTTCTGACTTTTCTTTGTGTCTATGCACCTAAAAGCTGCTGTTCTGATCACCCACCCCTTTCAGAGTCCTTGGATGGGGTGTTGGAGAGCGCTCCTGATGGGTTTCCCTCGTCTTGCTTGGGGGGCTTCAATGCTCACGTGGGCAATGACAGTGAGACCTGGAGGGGTTTGAACCCCAGGAGTGTTTTGTTATTGGACTTCTGTGCTCATCATGGATTGTCCATAACAAAATCCATATTGAAGCATAAGGGTGTCCATATGTGCTCTTGGCACCAGGACACCCTAGGCCGCAGTTCAATGACACTTTGTTGTCGTCTCATCTGATCTGCGGCCGCATGTCCCAAACATAAAGTGACAGTCTGCCATGCGGCTTACTGGTGCTGTGACCGCAAGGTTGTCGATGCCTGTCTTGGCAGCAATCCTCAAACATGCTGGTGGACAATAGCATTGATGGATGCGGTCAAGCTGAAGAAGGAGTCCTATTGGGTCTTTTTGGCCTGTGGGACTCTGGTAGCGACCGACATGTATTGGCAGTCCAAGCGGATTGAGGCTCGGGTGGTCGCTGAGGCAAAATTTTGGGCGTAGGAGGAGTTCGGGGAGGCCATGGAAAAAGACTTCCGTACAACTTCGAGGCGATTCTGGTCCACCATCCGGCATCTCGGGGTGGGGGGGGGTTGCCACCAACACTATTTATGGTGGGGGATGGTATGCTGCTGACCTCAACTCGGGACGTTGTGGGTTGGTGGGCGGAATACTTCGAAGACCTCCTTAATCCTACCGACACATCTTCCCATGAGGAAGCTGAGCCTGAGGACCCTGGGTCGGACTCTCCAATCTCTGGTGCCAAGGTCATAGAAGTGGTTAAAAAGCTCCTTGGTGGCAAGGCACCCGGGGTGGATGAGATTCGACCGGAGTCCCTTAAGGCTCTGGAAGTTGTGGGGTTGCGTTGGTTGACGTGACTACAATATCACGTGGACATYGGGGGCAGTTCCCCAGGATTGGCAGACCGGGGTGGTGGTTGCCCAATTTAAAAAGGGGGACCGCAGAGTGTGTTCCAACTATAGGGGATCACACTCCCTGGTAAGGTCTATTCAGGGGTCCTGGAGATTAGGGTCCATCGGATAGTTGAATCTTGGATTCAGGAAGAGCAGTGAGGTTTTCGTCCTGGTCGTGGAACAGCGGACCAGCTCTACACCCTCAGCAGTGTCCTGGAGGGTGCATGGGAGTTTGCCCAACCAGTCTAAATGTGTTTTGTGGACTTGGWGAAGGCGTTTGACCGTGTCCCTAGGGGACTTAAGAGTATGGGGTACCAGGGATATTGATACGGGCTGTTAGGTCCCTGTACGACCAGTGCCAGAGCTTGGTCCACATTGCCGGTAGTAAGTCGGACTTTTTTCCAGTGACAGTTGGTCTCTGCCAAGGTTGCCCTTTGTCACAGATTCTGTTCATAACTTTTATGGACAGAATTTCTAGGCGCAGCCGCAGTGTTGAGGGGATCCTKTTTGGTGACCTTAGGATCAGTGCCTCCAAATCTAAGACCATGGTCTTGAGCCAGAAACCGGTAGGGTGCCTTCTCTGGGTTTGGGAGCAGGTCCTGCCCCAAGTGGAGGAGTTTAAGTATCTCAGTTTCTTGTTCACGAATGAGAGAAGAATGGAGCGGGAGATCGACAGGCGGATTGGTGCTGCGTCTGCAGTGATGCGGGCGCTGTATCGGTCTGTCGAGGTAAAGTGAAAGCTGAGCCAGTAGGCGAAGCTCTCGATTTACCAGTTGGTCTATGTTCCTACCCGCATCTATGGTCACAAGCTTTGGGTAGCGACCGAAAGAACGAGATCCTGGATACAAGCGGCCGAAATGAGTTTCCTTTGCAGGGTGTCTGGGCTCTCCCTTAAGGATAGGGTGAGAAGCTCAGTCATCCGGGAGTGACTCAGAGTAGAGCCGCTGCTCCTCCACATCAAGAGGAACCAGTTGAGGTGGCTCAGGCATCTGGATAGGATGCCTCCTGGATGCCTCCCTGGTGAGGTGTTCTGGGCATGTCCCACTGGGAGGAGGCCCAGAGGAAGACCCAGGACACGCTGGAGTGTCTCTCTCGGCTGGCCTGGGAACACCTTGGGGTTACCCCGGATGAGCTGGCCCAAGTGGCTGRGGAGAGGGAAGTCTGGGATTTTTGCTTAGGCTTCTGCCCCCGCGACCCGACCCCAGATAAGCGGCAGAAAATGGACGGATGGACGGACAGACAGACAAATACAATTACTACACTGATCTAATCACGTGTTAATGTATTTTAACACATTAATTAAATATTTTTATATTGAGCTTCATGTAAACATAAACAACTTTCTGTAATTTGGAGAAACAGATTCTTTCAGAATTTCTGTTTTGTTAAAACAAAATACTCACATTATATTTTTTAGATTTACGTTTTGAATAAAACAGTTCCATTGGACTTTTAAAAGCAGAACACAGCCTGATGAAAGGAACATATTAATCAGAACAACAATTGGACCAAGAATATGAAAAACTTTCTTAAACAGACGAGAAGGAACCCTATTTAAAGGGGAATTAGAAGGCTGCATCAAACTGAGCTRAGGATGGCCTCAGCGCAGATTTTCTCGGTGAAAAACTTAAAAATCTTTTCATTGTGCAGGAAATTCAACAATATGACAAGCGAGTTAAAAACATACAAAAGGACCATAGGACTGTGACAGATATTTAAAACCATGTTATATTAAAAAAGAAGAAGACTTAGCAGCTTTAACAGCTCTCTGACATTTTAATAAACTGATTCTTAAAATGTCCGTTATCTCTCAGCACATCTGCTGCACTGACATCTGGTAGTTTCATTCAGCCAGGGCTGAGATGGAGTTGTTCTGTTTAAACTTTAGTGGCGCAACAAAGTTCAGTACATCAAAAGAAGTAGAATTACAAAGATCAGTGAACTCATCCACACTGGACACAGAGCAGAACTGTGGGTTAGAGGAGACTGGGGTCATTAAAACTGCTGGAGAATAGCAGCACAGTGTTTGAGGTAAATTAAGCACAGATGATCCAGTCTGCTCCTTTCTACCAGAGATCACCAGAGTGAACAAAACAAGTAGATGGTACGATAAAAGATCACCACGACGAATCGGTACAGCACCCGCATCACTGCAGACGCAACACAAATCCATCTATCGATCTCCCGCTCCAATCTTCCCTCATTCATGAACAAGACCCTGAGATACTTAAACTCTTACAGCTCATGTTGAGCTAAATCTTGACGTGGTTGTAGCTCAAAGACATTGACAAACACATACTCCTGATGCTACTGCACCATATCTCATGATTGTGCAAAACATATTTTACACGATTTAACTGAAATAGTTTAACTCTCTACCTGAGAAGGTCTTAGTTTAGATGTTAGTGTGGCAATGAAAGGTCACTGAGGATTTGCAGACTTTCAAGGAGCGTATACCTATGTGATCAGAGGACAATAAAGTGTGAAGGAGAATTAATCATACAAGAGAAGAAAGGAGGGGAAAAAAAGCTTGCTGAAAACCCAGAAATGAACCAAGATATATTTAACTGTTAGCATCAGTCTGTTTGTTTTTTTTCCTCTGATATATTCCCTCCCTCTCTTATCTGTAGTTAAATATCTTCCACTCTTCATCCACTCATCCATCCATCCTTCCTTCTTCCTCTCTAATCGTTCTATAACCCTTGATTGATCAGCAAGTCACAGCAGCTCACTGATCACCTCCTTTTCTGTTTTTCCCTTCATTACCCTCTCTTCTCTCCTCTATTATCTTCTCCTCCTCACAATAAATCTTCCTGCTCCTGTCTTTCACCTTGTTTTACCTTAACAAGGTCTAATCTTAAAAGTAGACAGTGTCAGCCACACGGACAGAAACTGGAAGTTGGTTCCACAAGAGAGGAGCTTGATAACTGAAAGCTCTGCCTCCCATTCTACTTGTAGAAACTCGAGGAACCACAAGTAAACCTGCAGTCTGAGAACGAAGTGCTCTGTTAGGAAAGTATGGAACAATAAGATGTTTAATATATGATGGAGCTTGGTTGTTGAGAGCTTTGTATATACACAGTTCAGCCTAGTAGCTTTTTAAGAACTTTATTAGGAACAACAATTGACAATCTCAACGAAAAAAAAACTTTAAAGTATGATGTGCAGAAACATTCATAACTCCACAATACAGTAAATTCTGCAGATTTACATTTTAGGTGAACATGAGCATGTTAAATTAGTTTTTTTGTTCAAACAACTACTGAGAAGATAAACAAAAAAACAACAAAGAAAGAAAATAAAAATAAATAACTAAAATATATAATTATTCAACTATTTCAACAAAGGGCTACATTATCTGAGTGAGGTGATTAAAATAGTTTATTATTTATTTTGCATGTGTAATGATATAGGAAACGAGTTGCACTGACTTGCCAGACACCTGATTACCGTATTTTTCAGACTATAAGCCGCACCGGACTATAAGCCGCACCCGCCATTTAAAAAAAAACCCCGCGAACATTAACATATAAGCCACACCCCCAACATAAAAAAACAGTACACCCAAATTTGTCATCAAAAAAGTTAATTCAACATCAAAATATAAAAAGCAAATCTTTAGGTATTGAAGTTCGGAGGAATACGGTTCATTTAACTGACCTTATTTTGGTAGTTTTCTTTAACAGTTTCTGGTCCAACAAAACATCTCATTCATCGTCCTCTGGCGCACTGAAACCATCGAAGTCCTCCTCTTCAGTGTCAGAGTTAAACAAGCTGAGAAAAGCTGCGTCACACAGCAGTATCTGTTCAGTGTTGCTTTCTRTGTCGCTGTCCTCCCGGGGTAATGCTGGCTCTGAAGCTGTGCTGTCCTCTACACGTAGCAGTTCAGCCTTTCAGAACCCATTGGTGATGGTGGACTYATTCACTCTGTTCCACGCTGTTAGGATCCACTGGCAGACATCAGGAAATAACGCTCTTCGCATTCGGACAGTTTTTGTGAATGATTTATCTCCGTCAGTCATCCAAGCCTCCCATTCAGCCCTGAGTGCTGCTTTAAATGCACGATTCACACTGATGTTCAGGGGTTGCAAAAACTTTGTTATAATTCCAGGAATGACAGCAGGAATTGAGTGTTTTCTTGATGGCTGCTTTCACCGAATCCGTGATGTGGGCCTCATACTGTCCAATATCGTGTCTGTTGAAGATCTGTCGTGTCGTGTCTGCTACTAGCTAAAACAAATGGCGCCACACCTCTGGCTAAGCTGGCAGTATGGTCGCTCAGCTGTCGACTGGTCGACGCACCRTCACGTGATTGTTCGGCGTTTGTTTTCGCACTGACCTTTCATAGTTCCCCCAAGAAACCCAGAGCCAAGCTGCTGGGAAAGCCCTCCCGCTCCAGCATACGTCACTGCATGGGATTCCTTCCCCGGAGAGTGCAATGCGGAAAAAAAAGTATGCGGCTCTTCACTCGATGTTTATCCACAAACTGTCCTGGATGAAGCTCCAAAGTTTTTATCAGTCAGATTCCACCRTGAAAAATGTCTGTTTATCCCCTTTTATGAGTTTTTGGCCATTGACTATCTTTAAATTGCTGCTTCCTGGTACAACAGTCGGCTCTGGAAGTGATCGCTTTTTTCTTCTTTTTTTTCCTTTCTTTTTTGAAGCGAGTGGTTGAAGCAAATGCAGCATAAGAGCCCCCTGGTGGCTGAAGAAAAAAATCCACATTTAAGCCGCACTGGATTAAAAGCCGCATGGTTCAAAGTTCAGGAAAAATGTCAAGGCTTACAGTCCGAAAATTTCGGTAGTTTTAAAGATTTTATTAAAAAATAAGGAACTGGATCTGGAGAGGCACATCACAGGACTCCAGAGCTCGACACAGGAGAAAATCAGGTTAGTGGCTTGTAAGTACTGGGGAACAGATTTAACTTGAAATACACCCACTAACCTTTTTAGAGTGTGGGAGATCCAGGTTGAGCTCTTGAATGACATAGAGAATCTGGGATGTAGTCCAGCAGGGGCGGGGCCACAGAGGCATTGGCCCCAGCTGAAATCTGATTGGCCTCCCTGAAGTGCCCTTGTCCTGTCAYTCATCTGTCCTTTGCCCAAGAGTGATGATGACAGGTGCAGTTCCATGTTCAAACACAAAATGTGCTAATGAGTCAAATAGGAAAATCCAGCATGAATTAAGCTCACAGATGTCATCTTCTCTTCTTGAGATTTGAACAATCCTGCTGGAAAGGTCTTTCCTGTAACGAACAATGGCTGAATTTTCCAACAAGCTGTGTGTTTGAGAGTATTTGTACAGTAAAAAATACATGTAAAACTTGTATGGAGAATGAATATACATGCAAGATTTATTTAATTGCATTACAAATGTTTGAGCATGTGTTACTGGTTAAATGTATACATCTTACCAAAATCAGAGATTTGTGTACGAAGATGTTAAATAAATACTTGGCTCCTCTAAGAATATTGTGGCCACTTGATGGCCCCTTATTCAGAGAAATCCTAGATCTGCCAATGTAGTCTGGTGACGTCACTTCCGGGTTGTGGACTTGGACTGAGTTTGTTTACTCAGGGGATTTCCGTGAAACAGGCTTGGGTCATACACATTAGATCAGAGAGTGTAACCAGTTTTTTAAGAGAAGACTTATCTCTTGGCTGAGGTACACAGACTGCCAGTGCCATATATTCTGCTTCACATGTTGACAGTGCTACTGTTTGTTGKTTCTTTGACTTCCATGAGATATCAGGTCCATTTTTGTTAAGATTAAAACAATAACTGGAGAAGAACTACTTGTCATTGTGATCTGTTGCCCAATCTACATCACTATATGAGCTGAAAATTCTCCTCACTTCCCTTAAAATGTAAGCTCTTGTCCATTGTCCCTTTTAAGTATCTCAACACATGTTTAGCTGTAATTAAATTACATTTTCTAGGCTGCGACAAACATTGTGAGAGTTTACTTACAACCCAGTTGAGATCAGGCCTTATGCACATCATAACATAAATCAAACTTCCTACAAGCTCAGATAACATCTTGAATCAATAAGTTCACTTTCGCAGTCAAAGTTTATTTTTTGTTCACATGGGGTGCATCTTGTACTGCACTCAGTTCTTCCAAGGTTTTAACTTTACTCTTGCATTCTTCAATGTCTTCAGAGTTGATCTGCACCATTTTGACAACTGAAGATAGCTTCACGTTGTTTTGTTGTAGGTGGCTGCTAATCTCATCCAGACATTTATCAACACGTGTTACCAAAGCTTCTAACGCATCAGGTCTTGTTCCGACTGTTTCCCCAGGATCATCTTCGCCACACTCACCTTTAACTTTCTTTCCCATTTGTACTTTTTCAGGAGTGTTTATTGGCGTAGTCAATCAATCAATCAATCAATCAATCAATCAATCAATCAATCAATCAATCAATCACCTTTATTTAACCAGGTAGAGCCCGTTGAGATCGAGATATCTTTTACAAGGGTGACCTGGCCAAGTGGTCAACTGCACACATCACATACTAATTGACAAAGTAGTATGTCCTCTGTATTGTTTGCTATTAGCATTAACTACCTACATTGGCGTTGAGTAGCTGTGCCCAGATTCTTCCGATAGAGGAACCTGAGTAGGTTTACAGGGCACTTTTTCGAAGTTTGGGAGTCTTTTTGTTGGCTCATCTTTAAATTCAAAGTCAACCAGTAATAAACATCGGGACTCAGGCTCTGAGTGATGCATCCGCTCAGCGTGTAGCCTGGTTTAAACCAGACCCTGTCCTTCACTTTTCTTCGTACAAGGGTCTGGACTTGATGCATAGAGAATSRATTTCTTGCAGGAGGCGTGGCCTCTGCTGAAGTTTAAAATGATTGGATCAGTTGGCTGCGACATACGTCGCTGTGACGGAGGCTAAGCTAAGAAGCTAAC
>NW_013953187.1:39247-42829 GCF_001266775.1 Austrofundulus limnaeus
ATTTGGAAGCCTTATCAACACGGACTGGCTTCATTCACTTCCTCCACTGCCGTATGCTAAAATAACTAGCAGACACTGCACAGAAAGTCAATGTCCTTCAAAGCTCCTCCTTCTGTTCTCTGATTGGCCCAGGTAAAATAAACTACAAGCAGACACTGAGCAGAAAATTGACGTTCTCTTCTCTGATTGGCTCGGACAAAAACCTGCCAGCGAAATCCATCTCAATGGGAGAAGTCCCAGATGGAGCAGTGAAGGGAAACTAGAATTGAGCGGAGCTGCGTAGGAAGGCGAGGGCCAGGCTACTCAGCGTGCCATCCACCCGGAATTTTAGYTCAGCCTAGTAAAGGTAATTTTACTGTTGTACATTATATTTGCTTATTTGAGCTTGGCTTTCTTTCTGAATGAAACCCCTCTCCCAGCTCCCCACAGTTAAACAAAACACAAGGAGTAGTGGCTTTGTTCGTCTYATTCCCCCCTTTCCTGATTATCGCTCCTGCCGGAGTTAACTCGGCACACCTCAAACACACGCCAGAGCCCAGAGTGACGRGGAAACAAGCAGGAGTGAGCCAGCACGGTCCAGCAGTACCGGGAGGATGGGAGAGCGGCTGTCTGTTGAAAAGCCATCATCCAGTCACATCTGCACTTTGTGTCAGAATAGATCCGGTAACAATAGACAGTCTAAGACACGACTTAATCTGTTTATAGTTTTTCCTCATTCCAAATGGTTTCTGAACTGTCTGAGCTGTGCTGGAGTCTCTGCTCTTCTCTCCCCTCAGTCCAGAGCATGAAGCAGCCAACCTTCAAAACCTCCTCTGCAAGGTTTAATGTCTGCTTGTTACAAAATATCCCAATTAAAAGCAAAGAGAGTATTTAACTGCGTTGAATGTTATTTTGTTCAGTTACAATAATAAAAAACTGCTTCAGAACCGGTTCAGAACTTATGACAGGAGACTTGATACATGATGTGCGTCTACTTCCAAAACACAGTGGGGATTGGTGCACTCGATTTACTGGACTGGGACATTTTACACAGGTGGTGCACACACATAAAACCACTGCTTGCACTGGGATACAAGTACAGTACAGTAAAATATTGATATGTTTTAATTTGTTTAGAATTTGCTGATTCAGTTGCATGAATTGAGCGAGAGAGAACAACATGAACCAGAACCTTTTTTTTTTTCAGAGCAAAAACTACTTCTTCACCTCTGGGTATAAGTGACAAAACAGAGTGAGAATGAGTTGTAGTAAGTTGAGAAAATACGGGGAAAAATAAAACAAAGAGTGAGGAAATTAGTGTGCACAAAAAGTATTTTTGGGAGTTTTTGTTGACTGTACTTTCATTTTACTGCTTTAGGGGGAACTGTGCCCACCACTGCATTTATTTACTGTTACAGTCAACCTCTATTTTACATAATGTGGTGGGGTGCCAGTTGAGCTTATTTTTGGCTTGTTTTCATAAAAGTGGTTGGTTGTTTCTCTCGTGAGATCTGGCAACACTTGGTTCCTCCTGGAATGAGCTAACCCTGGACATCTGACAGTCTTCATGTCTTTGTTTTTGATCTCAAATCAGATTGGGACTTTCTGGCTTCTGGGGGAGGGGGGAGGCAGAGAGCGGAGAAAGTTCAAAACTCATTTCTAGCGGCAGAACAGGTTGGAACATGGCTGTTTAATGTTATTTATTGTTTTTTAAATCATCCTACAGGCTCTGACATGTTAGATAATGAGGTTTTGAAAAAATCAGTGAGATTGCTCTATACGTCCGTATACCTGCAAAATGACGTAAAATCCTTATAACTTACAGACAATCCGTAAAGGTTGGCATGTATGCAAATGTTTTAATAAACGTGCTATTTAAAAAAACAAGATTTAATTTGATTTTTCACCTTTTCTAGAACATCGATTTTGTGCTTCTTCATTTTCTTTTCAACAAATTTTTTCAAAGGTCAATATTATGTGTTTCACTGGCATATATTTAAATTCTTTACCATAATAAAGTAACCATGTCACCTTCAGTTGTTATTAAAATGCTGTTTATTTGTATAAATCAAAAATAAACTCGACTTCACATCGTAACCRTTTCTAAACAACTTGACATTGTCCTCTGACTCTTTAAGAACCAAACRAAACAACATCACGTGGAGATTTCTGGGACCAGATGTTACTTGTGCTTATTGTCTGCTCAGCTTACCTGAGCAGACAATAATGGTGTTTGTGTCCTTAGTGTTGGAATTGCATCGTCTTTTAGTAATACTCTTATTTGTCCACTGTTAAATTACCCTTTGTTCAGAAAACTATCTTCGGTAATGTGGCTCATACAAATAAATATTTTTTTTTTCATTGGAGGGTTGCTTTCAAAAATGAAGTCAAAGTATTTTTTTAAAAACAGTGTCATCCTTGGCATCTGAAAATACATTTCATCAAAGGCATTTTTTAAATCCAAAAAGGACTAGAGTGAGAAGCTATTAGTATTACAAGCTCAGCAGACATATGGTTTCACCAGTTGTTTACTAGTTGTTGCTGCTGATAGCCCACAGGGGAGGTGTGCTCTGTGATGAGGAAGCTCAGCTTGGAGACACAGCCCAGGGGAGGAGCTGCACCTAAAAGGAGGTCCTAGGCCAAACCCGTTGTTTTTGCTCCCCTGCCTGGCTGCCTCAGGACACTGCAGGATTTCTCAAACATGCATGAATGAGTCAAAGTAAGACTCTGGACATGTTTTTGATGAGGGGATAACATTGTAACATGATATAAAACTCAAAAAAGTTGATTTTACATGATGCTGCCCCTTTAAAAGTTTTACTTCTCTTGATGACCTGGATTTCATCTCCTTTTCTCCTTGAGCTCATCACACAGCACAGTTCTGTTCCTCGGGTGTGACGGAGAGATGAAGATAAACGCCAAGCCTTCAAGTTAAACAATGAAATCACGTTTCACACATACACACAGCCACCTGCACAATCCTCAGTTAAACAMTCTGATGCTCAGAGAGATTGTCTGATTGGCTGCTTTGCAGAAACAATCAGTCCTCTTGTGTTATAAGAGTACTAACACGCATGCAGTGTGACGCAGAGCTGCCAACTTTCATGCAGAGGGTCTTCACACTCCCACTTTCTCACGCTGAGAACTGACTTAACACAAAAAACTCAACTCCGGTCCTCTATTTAATTATAAAAACACGTGTTGATCCACGTTTTCACCGCAACCTGTGGTGTTACACACAAGGACATGCCAGGTTGTTATCCAGTCCATATTTTCACACCAACCTTCCATCTACCTGTAAACAGTCTGCAGGCGGACGGAGCAGCCCGTTGTGTGCCCCCTCCCACATTAAAAAAAGAGAAAGAGAGGAGGTGAGCCACACGGGTAAAATCAACAAACATGTTAGAAAGAAAGGAGAAAGAGAAGGATGGAGAAGAGAAACTAAGAGGGGGAAGGGAAAAAGTTTGAGCGAGATGCAGCCTAATGAGTTAACGGAGACCAATTATGGGTCCTAGAAATTTTTATGGTATGTCTGTGGGCTATCCAGACCATGTTCATTCAATTTAATGCAGAAAATAATTCTCAGATAATAAAATTTCCCAT
>NW_013953187.1:46483-49784 GCF_001266775.1 Austrofundulus limnaeus
GATCCGCCCACCCACCCCCCAGATCAGACCATAGGGGAGAACTGGGAGAGTCCCCCCAGTGACCACACGCACAGCCCCCGGGGCCAGCAGCAACAAACTCGTGGGCCCCACCGGCACCCGCCATACCAAAGCAGATCCAGGAAAGGGCACAGAGGTCCAGGCCCCCAGGGTGCACCCCCCTCCAGGCCAAAACCCGACAGGGCCAGAGGCCCCGAGCCCCTGCAGGTAGTCACCAGGCCAGGCCGGCACACACCCCAGCGCTCAGCCCCAGACCCCGGGAACCCCCAGCACGCCGGCGGCCAGCCGCACACATCATTTTAGGGAATAGGTTAACATTGTTCTTTCAGCAGTTAGTCTGTTGTGTTACTCTAATTTGTGTCTTCATTTTTTGTTAACATTCAGCAGAAGTAACCATAAGTGAGAGTGGTAGGCCTAGTCATTAATAAGACCTGTGAGTTTCACTTTGTYYDTKTTGTTCATGAAGAAGAATCCAATAAAGGTTCTTCAAAACTGCCCCTTGTGGTGAAGTGTTGAACTACAAGAGCTACACCTCTCTCTGTAGCTGTGAGGTGTCATGCTACAATATTGTGCTTGACACATGTGCACTGTTATAAAGAACTTGTAAGATTTACTAGAAAAAATCCTCATAACAATTTGCACTAACATTTGTTAAGTAAGTGTAAATGCCACAAATTCATGTAATATTTACTCATCATTATCTAGTAAAAGTTATTAAGAATGTAGTTAAAGATTTGCGAATAAATCAGGTAAATTTTACTTAATTTGATCAAGTGTATGTTACAAGATTTGATTGATCTAATTAAGTAAAATTTACCTGATTTATTCAGGGGGCGGCTGTGGAAGAGTGGTTAGGGGAATCATCCTCGAGAGGTCGCCGGTTCGATCCCCCATCCTGCTGTCTCAGTTTTTGTGTCCTTGGGCAAGACACTTCACCCCTAATGCCTCTGATGTGTCCCATCACTGCATGAATGTGATTGGCACTGATTAGTCTCCATGGAGGACTGTACATGTTAACTTTGTAGAGACCTAATAGAGTGCTGTGTGAATGGGTAAATGAGKACACAGATTGTAGTGTGAAGCGCTTTGAGTGTCCTGGATGGGTAGAAAAGTGCTAAATAAGTACAGTCCATTTACCATTTACCATTCTGAAATATCTGTGAAAATCCTGTCCTGAAACCTGCCTGGTTTCTCCCTGCAATAAGTTATAATCTGTCCTTAACTGAGATGACTCATCATCATGGTCCCTGCTGCTGAATGTCTCATCCCTGACTTTGTACTGTGGCAATAAAGATTTATTTTAAATATGTGAAAATCAAGTGAGTTCTGCGCAGAATCTAAGGACTGGGTTTATGCCTCATTAACTAACGAGGGATGTAATATAGAAAACAATATTGGTTTTCTTGTTAACTATCTTAGYAATATATATTTAATGTATTAATTCAATAATTTAGGTAACATTATCTGCCTTCAACATTTTTGTTAGATCTAGCAAGTTTCTGACCCACGCAATACATCTCCAGCAGCACGTCTCTCCTCTCTGTGTTTCACAGGTGTACATCCACATTAGCTCATGGTCCGTTCAAATATTGCTTGGAAAATCACATTACTCCATCTTAATAATGGATTAAACTGTTGTAATGGTTGAAAAAGGTGAGGCGGATAGAGTGCTCAGATAAGGAAAGTGCGGGGGACATGTCGCACGCATACCTCACATCTGTTACGTTCATGCCTGCAACCATGTCTCAGTGAATCACAATACTGCATTCCCTACACTCTTGCTGAGTTCTTGTCAGGGCTTAAAGTTCATCCAATTTGTTAGCTGATGATCTCACGTTGCCCATTAGGATTGATGGAAGAGATGGTTTGAACTTCCTTCTTCTCTCTCACCTCTTTGYTCATGCTCTGCATCCACAGCACCTCCTTTTCAACTCCTCTGGGATTTGTGCTCATCTGAGATAGACTGACACAAAGTGAAAATGTGTCCTGTGGTCTAATGAGTCCACATTTCTAATTGTTTTTAGAAATCATGAACGTGTCCTCTGGGCCAAAGAGGGAAAGGACTGTCTGGATTATTTTCAGTGTGAAATTCAAAAGCCAGCCTCTCTGATGGTATGGGGGTGTATTAGTGTCCATGGCATGGGTAACTGACTAACTGTCACATCTGTGAAGGCTCCATTACTGCTGAAAACTACATCCAGGTTTCAGAGCAACATTTGCTGGCATCCAAGCCACATCTTTTTCAGGGTTGTCCTCCTGATTTCAGCAGGACAATGAAGACACATCCTGCATGTGTTCCAACAGCGCAGGTACTAGACTGGTCTGCCTGCAGTGCAGACCTGTCTCCCATTGAAAATGTGTGGAGACCCCAACAAAGGAGACCCCAGACTGTTGAGTCTCTGAAGTTTTTTTTTATCAAGCAAGAATAAAAGAATTCAGATACAAAGCTTCAACAATCAGTGTCCTCAGTTCTCAAACACTTATTGGTGTTGTTGAAGGAAAGCTGATGGAACACAGTGGTGAACATGTCCCAGCTTTTATGGAACGTGATGCAGGCTTCAATTTCAAAAGGAGTGAATATTTGCACAAAAACAAAGTTTATCCATTTGAACATTAAATATCTTGTCTTTGTAGTGGATTCAGTGGAATGAAGGTTGAAAAGGATTTGCAAATTATTATATAAAAGTATTCTGTTTTTATTTATGTTATCCACAATTTCCCAACTGTTACGGCAATATTTATTCAACCAACTTTACTGAAATTGAAGTTGTAAAACTAAAATCATCTAAAAGGAAATTTGGCATTATAAACTTTAAAAATGACATCATGCATAATCTCATGAGATATCAGGTGATCTTGCAAGCTGTGTTAATCCTTAGAGTATGTATTGTGAATGACTCTCTGCTACTACAACACCAGTTTTTAGTTCAATACCTGTTAAATGTTCTGAGATGAAGTCATTCTTGTATTGAACTGGGGTGACTCCAAAGGGTAATCAGTTGTAATCCAATGATTGCCTTCTGAAAGGTTCATTGAAATCTGTCCAGTGGTCCAAGAAATATTTTGGTAACAGACAAACATATTACTATTGCAAAAATAAAAAAACACTAAAGAGATAAAAAGTTAAAGAATGAAACCTAAAAAGATGAAAAAACTGTGTGGAGTGTCAGTTGAGCTGGGAATATTATTTGCAGAGCTGCAGACTTTTGCAGCTGCCTTGTTGGCTTTCCTGCCTGTCACTGTATGGATGTGTGTGTGTGTGTGTGTGTGTGTGTGTGTGTGT
>NW_013953187.1:50267-51837 GCF_001266775.1 Austrofundulus limnaeus
GTGTGTGTGTGTGTGTGTGTGTGTGTCGGTGGTGGTGGGGTGGGGTTGGGGGCATATCTTTTTTTGTAAAATCTGCTTTTGGTTGCACAGAAGTGCAGAGACTGAGTGATGTCTCACTTTTCCAAAGAGTGCTATTTTTCCTCCACGATCTGTTACAACTAACATCTGCCACAGTCTTCTCCCATAATGCATCTGTCACTTTGTCAACTAAAATGTGTGGTAAGACTTGGAAAGACTCAAAATGAAGACTCGAGGTTCAGGCAGGTGAAGCACAATCACTTTATTTGAAACATCATGAAAAAGTAATGCGCATGTAGGCAATCCAAAATAAAATAAAAAATAGAAACTGAATTAAATTTGATAGTCTTCACTGAAATAATGTTTACCAACCACTGCCTATGATGCTGGAGTTTTAAACTAAAATAATTTTATCATGAAAAACACTTTTAGTTGATCATTATGTCATAAAATCTCCAACAATCACTAACTCTGACTGTGTAAAAAATCTTTAAAAATATCTAAATGTAAGTACTGTCATGTAAAGCCCAACTTTCTACAACACATATAAACTTCAAAAGGTGTTTTTAATGTGAAGAATGTATGAGCTAAAGAGTTCCAGAGTGATCCACCACCAGCGTTTAGGCCAAGAYCAGGCTCTACTAGCTGATAGGCAGCTTCTAGGCCCAGAACAGCTCAGTCACCTGGTCTAGTCCAGGTCCCACCACCTGCCATCAGGCCCAGCACCAGGCTGTGGCCAGCCTCTACCATCAGTTACCAGGTTGGGTTACATTTTAGCTGTTACTGCTGAAGATTTCACACTAAGAAAGTGTCTTTATCAGCAACTCCAGCTATGGCCTAAACTAGACTTCATCAGGAATTAAATCATGTCTTTTTATGTTACAATTCAATTCAGTTCAGTTTATTTACATAGCACCAAGTCACAACATATGTTGTCTCAGGGCACTGTACATAAAAAGAACAATCTAMAGAAGAAGCCAGCAGATTGTGTTAAATCACTTCATCACAGTATCCCATCCTGACCAAACGGTGGAGAAGAAAAACTCTCTGCTAATCAGGAAGAAACCTCCAGCAGAACCAGGCTCAGTACAGGAGACCATCTGCCTCGACCAGCTGGGTTGGGGGACAGGAAAGAGACACAGGTAGACACAGAAGAACTGGTCCAGGTGCACCTTCTTCTGGAAGAGAGACAAAAAGAAAAAAACATGTCAACAGCAGAGTGAGGAAATTTGGTCAGTTTGTGCTCCAGCAGTCCAAGTCTATAGCAGCAGAAATTAGGAATAATTCAGGAAACCTAAGTCTAACTAGAGGATTTATCAAAAAGGAAAGTCCAGTCTAATCTTAAAAGTAGACAGAGTGTCAACCTCACAGACAGAAACTGGAAGTTGGTTCCACAAGAGAGGAGCTTGATAACTGAAAGCTCTGCCTCCCATTCTACTTTTAGAAACTCCAGGAACCACAAGTAAACCTGCAGTCTGACAGTCAAGTGCTCTGTTAGGAAAGTATGGAACAATAAGATGTTTAATATATGATGGAGTTGGCTGTTAAGAGC
>NW_013953187.1:52074-54702 GCF_001266775.1 Austrofundulus limnaeus
TTCTAATTTTAGTGATATCACGCAGATGGACGAAGGCGATCCTGGTAACATTTTTAATGTGGAGGTTAAAAGACATATCCTGATCAAAAATAAAACCAAGTTTCTTCACATTAGAACTGGAGGCCAGATTAATGCCATCCAGAGGAGGTGAAAGGCTGCAAAGTTGATCCCTAAGATGTTCAGGTCCAAAAACCATAACCTCTGTCTTATCTGAGTTTAGAAGCAGAAAGTTAAGAGTCATCCATGTTTTTATGTCTGTAAGACATGTTTTTAGTTTAAGTAACTGGTTGAATTCATCAGGTTTCATGGATAAATATAACTGAGTATCATCAGCATAACAATGGAAATTTATCCCATGCTGTTTGGGGCAGCTGTGGTAGAGTGATTAGGGGAGTCGTCCTGGAACCGGATGGTCGCCGGTTCGTCCAGTCAACTCAGTCGTTGTGTCCTTGGGCAAGACAGCTTACCCGCCTTGCCTACTGATGGTGGTCAGAGGGTCCGGTGGCGCCTGTGAATGGCAGCCTCGCCTCTGTCAGTGTGCCCCAGGGCAGCTGTGGCTACAATTGTAGTTTGCCATCATCAATGTGTGAATGTGTGTGTGCACGGGTGAATGTCTGTAGTGTGAAGCTCTTTGAGTGTCCTGGATGGCTAGAAAGGCGCTATATAAGTACAGTCCATTTACCATTTACTAACTTTACCTAATTGAAGCATATACTGTATAAAGTAAAGAGGATTGGTCCAATGGCAGGTATTGCTTGGTGAAAAATGTCTGTGATCTGTTTAGAAAGGGAAATAAGACAATTCTGATCTTAAAACATTTGCCATCTTTTGGGACATTTTTTACAGTTATTCATGAATATCATACTCATTGTACAATATACAACCAAATCAAACTGTTCATGATCATCACATGTACATACTTTGAGTGTTTTTTATTTTTGTTTATAGCTGTAAACATGAGAATGGGCAATTGTTGTGAACAAAATAGTTAATTGCCCAACTCAATGAGTTCCTGCAAGTAAAGCAGACCTGTCACAGATCTTTACCCATTCTGGACCCTTTTGAAATGTGTGTTGTTCACAGACGGATCAGAATTCCAGATTTTTGTTAGAAGAAATGGGCCAAAATAAAAGAAGCTTTTCAGACTTATATTGTTTATGTGCTTTGGTTTTGGATGTCACCGTATGTAACACACCTAATGTTTACAGGTTTAATCAACATGTACGACTGCTCTGACACTTTGTCTCTTCCCATAGGTACATCCACGCCCTCTACCTCGGTGCCCAGAGTCGATGGCACAGCARTGGGCCTCGCCGTCACTTCCATTGGCGGCTGATGTTTGAGAGTGCCGATATCACGATGCTGCGCCTGTTAGAGGCTTTTCTGAAGTCTGCTCCACAGCTGGTGCTGCAGCTGAGCATCATGATCCATGGAAACGCTGTCCTCCCTCTGCAAGGTTAGAGAGCTGCTGACCACCATCCTCAACTTGGACAGGTTTCACTGCCAAACATTTTTACACAAGAAGATAAATCTTGGTCTGGCAAGTTTTCTGTTAATATTTATGTGTGTTGTTATGATCATTTGGAAACATGTTGGTTCCACAAAACATTCTGCACAATCCCTTTTAAGAGCTTTGGGCCCTGTCAAATCAAAGCCAGAGCCAGGATACACAACAGGCAATAACACTAGATGATCGTTTGGAAACATCATTTTGTAAATGAGGATATTAGGAGTCACTTTTCAACACAGTGATAGGATAAGTCCATTTTTTACAAGCTGTAATATTAAACCAGGTAGAATAGATTTTTAAAAAGATGAGTGATTTATAGTTTAGTCTTTGGAGTTCCAGCTTGATTTGTAAATCGCTTTAAACAGTCATACAGATCCAAAATGTTGTACATCAGACAAAATAAAATGTAAGAGTAAAAACAAAGAATAAAAATGTAAAAACGAGCTCTAAGGGGTGCGTTAGATGTGTAAACCATGAGGTCCCAAAGTTTTGGCTAAACTAGTTTATAAATCACCCAAAGTGGCCTAATTTTTTAGATATTCTAAGTTGCAACTGGAAAGTCAACATTATTTCATGTACTTCTGCCTTATCTTGAAGCAAAATGCCATCTAAACCATTTGCTAAAGGAGCACAACCTAGCAACTCTCAGGCAGCTAGCAAAGTGGCTATAGACCAGGCCATGCTGCTTATGTTTCGTGATATTGTTAAAGAAGTAATTCAAGAGGAAAACGAAAACGTACAAGGAGAAATTGAAGAAATCGCAAAAGCTGTTTCACCCATTCAAGCTGCTATTGCTGAGTTCACAAAGAAAATGGGTGATTATGAAGAAGGCCTGGAGAATCTGGACAAGTGCTTGGAAGTTGTGGAAACCTGCTATGCGGATCTAAACAACCAATATAAATAGTCGACTTGGAAAATAGGGGAAGACGTTGTAACCTTTGCATACTGGGAGTACCTGAAAGAATGGAGCAGGGGAACCMCACCAGATTCATCGCTGACCTGTTATTCGACGTACTAGGTGGTCCTTCCGGGTGTGTCACTTAGGTTCATTGGGCCTCATGCAAGAACATGTTCGTATTCTTCTCCTAAATTTCTCTTACTTTTGTTCGTACAAAGGG
>NW_013953187.1:55262-57339 GCF_001266775.1 Austrofundulus limnaeus
CCTAAATCACTCGTACGCACAATTTAAGAACAAATCTGTGCGTACGAACGGTTCTTGCATGAGGCCCATTCAATCTAAAACCAGTATGTCACTTGACTGCCGCTGATAGAGACAAACTGCAAACAGCATTCGTAAGAAAGCCTCCAAAATGTCGCAAACAGTTTATCTTCCCCAGAGTTAACTGCACCTTGAACCCTTTCCAATTTAGTTTCTGTGATCATAGAGTGCCAGAGCTGTAATATTTGTTAATTGCCACCTGTTTATTATTTTCACAGCTTCCTTCCCGCGCTCTCATTATGACACCTTTTTACCATTTGACAGGTGGACCAACCTCAATCCACCTCCACACCTGCCTGTCCCGATGCAGATCACAGCAGCATGAGCTGAGTGAACGACACCACTTAGAGCTCACCTCCCACCTCACTTGATAAGTGGAAAAAATGAATAAAATAGTGGCATTTTACTGCAGCCAACTGAGCAGTAACAAGTCTGTGATGCCCATAGATGTCAGAGGGTGCAGCTGCTTTACACTAATTAATAAGCTACATTTTATTTGCTGTCTCCATTTCCTGAAATTGATGTGTAAATACAGACTAGCTGCAGACTCTCAGTACAAGTGTACTAAATCACATCTTGCTTAAAGAAAAATCACAACCTACCCTGCTTGTGTTTTGGGGTAAATATACCTAGTACTATATTATTTATTTTAGTAGATTAAAGTGTTAAAAAATAACATTTTAAATTTCCTTCTGTCTTTAATTCTGGGGGCAGCAACATTCCTAAATGTCCAGCTCTAAAACCTATGCTGCCTATCTTCATTTCAAAGTGTACTTCAACAGATTAAATCAGAGTAATAGAAATGACTGTTGAGGTGGGCTTAAAGCGAGCTTAGACAGTGTTGGCGAAGGTGGACAACAATGTAATGTGTTTGGCCAAGAAAACAGTTTTTCAAGACGTAACATAGACTATAAACGAGACCACAACACTCGATAGTGACTTGGTCTCAAGCAGTAACAAATCACTGGAAAGATCACCTGTTTTTTCACAATTATGAATCACCTAATATCTTCAAACAGTCGCAGACCGATAGGATACTCCAGTCTAACACATACAGTCATGGCTGAAAGTGTTGGCACCCCTGAATTTTTTCCAGAAAATTAAGTATTTCTCCCAGAAAATTATTGCAATTACACATGTTTTGTTATATACATGTTTATTTCCTTTGTGTGTATTGGAACAACACAAAAAAACAGAAGAAAAAAAGGCAAATTTGACATAATTTTACACAAAACTCCAAAAATGGGCCGGACAAAATTATTGGCACCTTTTCAAAATTGAGGGTAAAAAACTCTTTCAAGCTTGTGATGCACATTTAAACTCACCTGTGATAAGTAACAGGTGTGGGCAATTTAAAAAAATCACACCTGAAACCAGATAAAAAGGAGAGACGTTGACTCGATCTTTGCATTGTGTGTCTGTGCGTGCCACACTAAACATGGAGAACAGAAAGAGGAGAAAAGAACTGTCTGAGGACTTGAGAACCAAAATTGTGAAAAATATCAACAATCTCTTCTCCATCTCCAGAGATCTTGATGTTCCTTTGTCCACGGTGTGCAACATAATCAAGAAGTTTACAACTGATAAAAGGTTGCAACGCAGGATAGTCCGGATGGTGGATAAGCAGGCCCAATCAAGTTCAAAGAAGTTCAAGCTGTCCTGCAGGCACAGGGTGCATCAGTGTCAGCTCGAACTATCCATCGACATTTGAATGAAATGAAACGCTATGGCAGGAGACCCAGGAGGACCCCACTGCTGACACAGAGACATAAAAAAGCTAGACTGCAGTTTGCCAAAATGTATGTAAGTCAGCCAAAATCCTTCTGGGAAAACATCTTGTGGACAGATGAGACCAAGATGGAGCTTTTTGGTAAAGCACATCATTCTACTGTTTACCGAAAACTAAATGAGGTCTACGAAGAAAAGAACACAGTACCTACAGTCAAATATGGTGGAGGTTCAAAGATGTTTTGGGGTTGTTTTGCTGCCTCTGGAACTGGGTGCCTTGACTGTGTGCAAG
>NW_013953187.1:57944-63951 GCF_001266775.1 Austrofundulus limnaeus
GTTTTTTGTGTTGTTCCAATGCACACAAAGGAAATAAACGTGTATAACAAAACATGTTTAATTGCAATAATTTTCTGGAAAAAATTCAGGAGTGCCAACACTTTCGGCCATGACTGTAGCTGGCTTTGACAAATCTGTAATGTAGAAGTGAGAATTATTGTAAAGTTTACACTATTTTATAAAAACCAATTTCTAATGATAATAATTTGCCATTCAACGATAAAAACAAACACTAACTGATGACATGTTTGTGTGACACGCCAGGCCGATTCATGAATGTTAGGCTACGCTCACACTGCACGCAAATGCGACCCAAATCGGATGTTTTTGCCCCATGTGACCCATATCTGATTTTTTTTATGAATGTCTGAACACGACAAATCCAATTTCTTCAAATCCAACGCAGGCCTTTTCAGTATGTGGTATTGTGGTATATAATTACAAATAAACACAGAAAACTAAAGAGGGAACAGAAAACACCTGGGGTGAACTCAAGGGGAAGCAGGTGTGTGTGGGCGGGGAATAAATCAGAGGAAACACTGAAACACTAGGAAAACCAAAGCAAAATAAACACAGACGTACGTACGTACGTACGTACGTACGTTTGTGTGTGTGTGTGTGTGTGTGTGTGTGTGTGTGTGTGTGTGTGTGTGCATGTGTGTGTATGAATGCACATGTTGCACTATATCCGACTTTTTCATCAGTGAGATGGTGTCATAGTCTGTGTTTATTTTGCTTTGGTTTTCCTAGTTTTTCAGTGTTTCCTCTGATTTATTCCCCGCACACACACACCTGCTTCCCCTTGTGTTCACTCCAGGTGTTTTCTGTTCCCTCTTTAGTTTTCTGTGTAGTTAAGCTCTGTCCCGTCTCTGTGTCATGGTCAGATCATTGTATTGCCAACCCTGCCTGTCCCACGTCTTCATGTTCCTTGTACCCTCTGCTACCAAGTGAGTTTTTTGTGCTACACTACCTGCCTTTTTAAGTTCCATTAAAGGCCTTGTGTTTTTGACTTTTGAAACTGCCTGCACCCTGAGTTTTTCCTGCACCAAGTCTGACAGGTGGGAATGAAGGATTGATAAAGACATCAACCTTGAGTCATGCTGTTTAAATCTGTAGCTCCATGCGTTTACAGCTTCAAAACAGACGTCCAGTTGCTTCACCTTTTTTTCATTTCATTTTCTAAGTACTGGTTGACTGAGAATCCACAGAAACAAATGATGGTAATGTACATCTTCAGTCACAAACCATATTGATCCTAAAGGTTCTTTACATCCAGCACTTCTTTACAAAATTAAAATTCTGCACCGAAGCATTCGGTTAGAGGCAGGTTCATATATAAATACTGAACTAAAGAAGCATGTCAGATAATTACTTATCAGCCCTGAATGAACAGCAACGTCAGACTCGATGTGCATGTAGCATGTTTAGTTAACTCTGTAAACAGACAGCTGAATGAGATGTCATGTCTTTTCTGTGCATGCRGGTCACATTAGTGCTGTGTAGCGTTCACACTGGAGTCTGATGCAGTTCGCTTTTAAAATGTAATGTGAACGTTCACGCCAAAAAAATCGGAATTCAAAAAATCTGAATTGAACATTAAGGCCTGCATGGTGAACATAGCCTTAGATTAATAAGCAAATAGGTAGAACAGCTGCTACCTACAAAACCTTGACGTGGGACATTTTAAAGAGTACATTTGACAGTTATTAAAGTGAGCCTGCCCCAGGCTAGTTCATCACCACAACTCATCTCAGTGGGCCCATTTTCCTTCTGTTAAAGGCACCAAAGCC
Source organism: Austrofundulus limnaeus (assembly GCF_001266775.1). Lineage (NCBI taxonomy): Eukaryota > Metazoa > Chordata > Actinopteri > Cyprinodontiformes > Rivulidae > Austrofundulus > Austrofundulus limnaeus. The sequence continues at coordinate 59,735 of NW_013953187.1, forward strand.
AACCTRCAGCTGTGATGTCTTGTGCAATGATGTTCTCCAAACTGATTTTTGTTGGAGATTTTTATGTATGTGGACAATAAGTCTGATGATTTTGCAAAGTGTTACTACTCTACTGGAATCTTTTACTTTCGAGCAACATTTTCTCTGGTCCTGTGCATTAACATTTTGGAGCTGGTTTTTAGTTTGGATTTTTTTTTTGTTTCTGATCATTGCTGTGTTTCTTTTACTCTATTTTTGATCTGAAACAGTTTAAAACTCATCCTGAATTAGTTCTCACATTTAAAATCACTCTGACTCTGACTGCTATGCAGTGCTGGACAAGGCAGTGAAAACTGTAAAGCTAATTACATCATGAGCCATGAATGCTCTTCTTTTCTCTGTCCTGTGCAATGAGATAGACGCTCACCTCCAACAGCTGCTGCTTCACTCCAAGGTCCACACCCGCTTGTGTGCTCTGTGTGAAGAAGTATTCCTTGACTAAGTCAGTTTTGTACTGGTGAAGCATTTGGAGGACATGAACTGGGTTGCAATGTTATGTCTTTCTGATATCTTTGACCAAACTAGATACTGCATAACAGAAACATAATGACCCCCGCACACACCAATGTACCATAACTCAGAAGTCTTTATTCCTAATAAATGTCACGCTACTACAACCCCTGGCAAAAAGTATGGAATCTCCAGTCTTGGATGAGCACTCATTCAGACATTTCATTTTGTAAAACAAACTCAGATCAAAAACATGATACAATAAGAAGGTCATTCCAAAGTGTAACTTGCTGGCTTTCAGGAACACTCAAAGAAATGAAGAGAACATTGTGGAAGTCAGTGAATGTTACTTTTATTGACCAAGCACAGAGAAAAACATATGGAATCACTTAGTTCTGAGGAAAAAAGTATGGAATCATTCAAATTGGAGGTAGAAAACAAGGGCACGCCCAGTCAGTTTCCTTTCCCTAAATGGACACCTGCCTCAGATTAGATCTGCTCGTTAGTCTGCAGTTAAAAACACCTGCAGTCATGACACCTTGGAAGGCTGCTGGACGAAGTGGAGTGGCAAGAACCATGGCTCCAACAAGAGAAATGTCTCTTGAAACAAAAGAGAGGCTTGTGAAACTTCTTGAAGAAGGTAACACTTCACGTATGGTTGCTAAAAATGTGGGCTGTTCACAGTCAGCTGTATCCAAGATATGGACCAAATACAAACAGCATGGAGTTGTTGTTAAAGCCAAGCGTACTGGTAGACCAAGAAAGACATCAAAGACAAACGAAAACCAAAAAAAGTACAACTAAACAGATGAAGCATAAATGGGAGGAAGCTGGAGCCCATGTATGTGACCAAAGCATAATAAATGGCCTAAAGAAAATGAGATTTCAATACAGGAAAGCTAAAAGAAAACCATCATTGACACCCAAACAGAAAAGAACAAGACTGCAATGAGTTAAGGAGAGGCAATCATGGACTGTGGATGACTGGATGAAAGTTATCTTCAGTGATGAGTCAAGAATCTGCAGTGGACAATGTGTTGACACTGGAACTTTTGTTTGGTGCCATTCCAGTGAGATTTATGAAGAGGACTGCCTGAAGAAAACAACCACATTTCCACAGTCCTTGATGATATGGGGCTGCATGTCAGGCAAAGGCACTGAGGAGATGACTGTGGTTCATTCTTCTATCAATGGACAAGTTTACATTGACATTTTGGACAGTTTTCTCATCCCTTCAATTGAAAAGATGTTTGGAGGTGATGAAATAATTTTCCAAGATGACAATGCATCGTGCCATAGGGCAAAAACAGTGAAGGCATTCCTTGGAGAAAGACACAGTCAGTCGATGTCATGGCCTGCAAATAGGCCAGATCTCAACCCAATTGAAAACCTGTGGTGGAAATTGAAAAAAATGGTCCACAAGAAGGTTCCGACCTGCAAAGCTGATCTGGCGATCAGGTGGTGCAACTAAATACTAGTAATGTATTTTAAATGATATTTTGTTTATCTTTTTTTCATGGTTCCATATTTTTTTCCTCTGAATTGAGTGTTTCCATATTTTTTTCCTGTGCTTGGTCAATAAAAATAACATTGACTGACTTCAAAAAAAAAAAAAAAAGTAGGTCCTCTGGATGGGTTCTTCTTTGGTGAAACGTTTCGTCTCTCTTCCAAGAGACTTCGTCAGTCTGATGAGTTTCAGGTGAACTCAGCCTTATAACCACTGCCTACACATAGTGGTCAAACAGGTTAGTCACATGCAAAAGAGGGCCATCGCCTAACAATAGGCTTGATTAGCTCCATTTAGTCACATGCAAAAGAGGGCCATCGCCTAACAATAGGCTTGATTAGCTCTATTGTTCATAAAGGGTCATGTGCCCCATCACCTGTCTTATTGGTTTGGATGTGGTTATTTGGTGTTTTGGTAATGTATATGTAGTGAGTGCAAGTGGGGTTCAACATCCCCTTGTTTTAGCCTCTCTTTCCCTCTTTGTGTTGGTTATCGTTGGGGCCCTGATTCACACCTTTTGCTCACAGGGGGCTGAGTCATACTTGCAATGACAGCATTATAGGAGGAGGACAACTGGACACGAAGGTCTCCACCTCTGTTTAACGGTGGACGGTTTTTCTTCACAAAGATGGCTTCCTTTACTCCTCTCTCAAACAAACGTTCCTCTCTGTCAAGGATGAGAACATCCTCATCCCTGAAGGAGTGACCGCTGGTCTGTAGATGAGTGTAAACTGCATAGTCCTGACACGACTAAGTAGCTCATCTGTGCTGGCTCATTCTTTTGAACAGTTGGCTGTTTTGTTTCCCCGATGTAAAACTGATCACAGTCCTCCTGACACTTAACAGCATACACTATATTACTCTGTTTTTGCCAGGGAACTGCATCTTTGGGGTGAACTAATCTTCGCTGTATCGTGTTTTGGGGTTTGAAAGCCACTGGGAYGTCATGTTTAGAGAATAAGCGTCTTCAGAGCTAAACAACAAAAAAGAAATCTGAAGCTCCTATGTTGAACACTTTCAGAGTTATAAGCATTTTCGCATGTCCAGACAACCCCTCTTTGGATGGAGCCCCCACCTCAAATATGGGGTCTATATCAAACCGTTGGCTGGCGCAGTGTAGGTCAGACTCATCTACAGTCCTGCCAAATTTCATGTTGATTGGTGCAGCTGTTGTTGTGCTACGGTTGACCAAAAATCACTGAGAAAAAAAGGTACGAAAACAATATGGCCCCTGCTTCACATGCGGGGGTCATAATAAATTCACTGAGCACATCTCTACAGGGCACAGAGAGCCTTCTCTTTTTGACAGACTATTGAGTCAGGAAAAACATGTAGACTGGACTTGTGGTGTGTTTATTTTGAACGGGACTCTGTGGAAATGTTCCAGATGCTGGAAAATGTGGAGAACACAAGGCTGCCACTGTATRCTAGAACAGGGGATCATTGCACATTTGGAAGGGCTGTGTCAACATTTTGCTGAGTATTTTAGAGAGGAGATCTTAGCAAATGAATGAATGAGAAATCTATTCTCATTCCCAGCGACTGCCATTGATGCACTAACAGATCAAGAGGAAGAGGCCCTTGTCAAACTGAACTCTAATATGGACTTGAATACAGTATAACGATGAGTTAAGTATCACTTGCATATTTCTGGCTGTCTGTGGTGATTGAGTTCCCTCATATCTCCAAAAAGCACTACAGGTACTCATCACATTCACATACCTGTGTGAAAGCGATACAAATCTTAGCTTGAGCTCTTATAAATGCCCGAACACAGAAAAAGGTTTACAGTGTTTATTTAATGTCCTGATGCATCTCAGTAATCCAGGTAAAAAATCAAAAAGAAAAAAATTGTATAGGTCTTCTGGACGGGTTCTTCTCTAATGAAACGTTTCGTCTCTCCTCCAAGAGACTAATGGAGACTAATGTCCCAACACAGACGAGCTACATCTAATGGCCAGAACTCTGCAGTTTTCACTCATTTACAGGCCAGCGGTCATTCTTTCAGAGATGAGGATGTTCTCATTCTTGATAGAGAGGAACGTTGGTTTGAGAGAGGAGTAAAAGAAGCCATTTTTTGTGAAGAAAGACCGTCCATCATTAAACAGAGGTGGAGGCCTCCGTTTTCAGCTGTCCTCCTCCAACAGCGCGGCTATTGCCAGTATCACTCCACCCCCTGGTAAAAATAAGTGTTAATTAGGCGTCAACGATAGCCATGTGA
>NW_013953187.1:65933-69974 GCF_001266775.1 Austrofundulus limnaeus
GGCACAAACAGAGCAATGTTGTATATGCTGTTAAGTGCCAGGAGGACTGCGACCAGTTATACATCGGGGAAACAAAGCAGCCACTGTTCAAAAGAATGGCCCAACACAGACGAGCTACGTCTAATGGCCAGAACTCTGCAGTTTTCACTCATTTACAGGCCAGCGGTCATTCTTTCAGAGATGAGGATGTTCTCATTCTTGATAGAGAGGAATGTTGGTTTGAGACAGGAGTAAAAAAAGCCTTTTTTGTGAAGAAAGACCGTCCATCATTAAACAGAGGTGGAGGCCTCCGTTTTCAGCTGTCCCCCTCCTACAGCGCGGCTATTGCCAGTATCACTCCACCCCCTGGTAACAATAAGTGTTAATTAGGCATCAACGATAGCCATGTGATGTAAGTATCAGTCACATCACAAAAGCCTGAATTTTGCCTGAAACTCTCAGACTGAAGAAGTCTCTTGGAGAAGAGACGAAACGTTTCATTAGAGAAGAACCCGTCCAGAAGACCTATACAATTTTTTTTCTTTTTTAGTGTTTATTTAAATTGCTAACCTAACCTGGTGTGGAGCTGGAGCCAAACAGGATATTGAGCCAGGTAATCTGAACACAGAGAAAACAAGTTAGTGGCTGGGTGAAACTGGGTTAAGGCACAGAGTAAAATAATAGCCTCCAGCCTGGTGTAAAAAGGAAACTTCCTTGAGGGAACACGGTCTGTGTTGGTTTCRTTCCGGGTAAACACGATGACGTCACCGATGAACTTCGGAGACGTTAATGGTTCGATAGGCAGATTCAGGTTCGTGGCACAGGCAAGGATCATACACAGAAAAATCAGAGGTTTTACCAGGTTGAGGAGGAAAGACTTAACTCTTATATCCAGGGAGCAGGCGAGCATCGTAAACCAGGAAGTCAGAGATGTTGTGGTGCCGAGCAGGGGAGAGATGAGAGGCAGGAGTCCGAGAAACAGAGCCAGGGTCATAACTGGAGGAGCAGATGACTGGAGGTATCCGACAAGGGCTGAGGATGAGCACGAGGAACCAAGGCAAGAACAGGACATGGGAACAGAACACTGGTAGACCATAGGCTGGGCTGATGGTAAATTGGCACTGGAGTGTGGGAGATGGCAGGATTAAAAGCAAAAGTATAAAGGTGAGTTGCATGAGCTTGATAAAGTGGAGGCAGGGTAGTGGTGGATCTGTGATGGGAGGGGGAGCAAGACTGAAACAGGCTGAAAACTAAATACTAAAAACACATGACAAGACTAAGAAAACAAAAAACAAGACTAAGACTGAGACAGATAAACTAAAAACTATAACACAAAGTCTGCAGGAAGAGGATATAATATGTTAATTCCTTTCAACAGTTTGTCCACACATCAGGCACCTGTGAAAATCAAAGAAGCTGGCTCACTCCCAATAAGAGGGGGCAAGAAAAGGGAGGTGTTAAAAAAGAAAATGTCTTTAAAAAATATGTTAAAGTATGTAAAAAAGTATATTGTAAAAGTACAGATGTTTAAATTCTGTTTAAATTAAGTATGAATGGAGCATTAAATTTTGCAATGATAAAACTGTAATAAACATAATAGCAATATCAAAGTTGGGTAGTGAGGGGCAGTTGTTTAATCTTTCTCCCTATTGATTGTCATTATCTTTAACAGCGGAGCAAGAAAGCCGTCTCAAGACTACAATGCAGAGCCACTGTATTCTCACAATTCTTTGCGTTTATTTGGCAGGAAGCAATTGGAGCTACATCAACGGGCGACTCTCCCAGTCTCAGCCCTTCTCCACCTCTAAGCCTGTTGTGGTTCTGCTCAGTTCAGCTTTGGCCAAATGTGTCTCCAGGTTCCAACTGCGCAGTTCATACCTGCTCTCCAGTGGTTCCGGGTAGAAGCGAGTCAGCACACGTACGATTCTGATGTCAGCAGAGTGCTGTCCATAGATTTGTTCATGAATTGATTGACAGAGGAAAGGCATTACTTGTGCAAACTTCCTCCTTAAGAAAGGCAGAACTTGTAAACACTTTCTGGAGAGAGGTGAAGGAGATGAAGTCAAGCAGATATCCAAACAAACTTGCCGCCCACGGTCACACAAGCAGATGTAAACATAAATAAAATAAAAACCGAACATTAAAACCTTTTGTAAAAACACAACAGTGCTGTAGATGGTCTGACCATAATCACTCACACACAGAGTGAGGGACACATGGAGACATATGCACACCTRAGCAGAACCGAACAAACCCAAACCAGAGTAGAACMATGCTCMTGGAGAAGGGGAGRTAACTGGAGCCATAACATAAGTAGGGAAATGGTTTAAATTCATATTCTTATTTTGAAGTGAAGACAGTTTTCTGTCTTCCGTGTTTTTGTTTCAGTCACCAATCCGTCCTGTACCCAGAATGCATTGCTTCAGTTCTCCAATAAACAATTTAAAATGATGAATATATTGCTTGCTTTCTTATTGAATCCCTACCATAAACATGAGAAAATAACCAAGAAGCAGCAGAACTATCAATCCTCATCAACTGTTTATTTAACACCATGAGCCAAAAGTCTGTTTCAACAAATAACCTCCCCAAACTAAATGGGATAAGTGCAATGCTGTAAAAGTAAAGTGATGTTCCTCTGGTCGGCAGTATTACGCAAGAGTGGCTTATGTTAGCACTGGAATGTACTCCGGTGAGCTCAGAGACAATTCTGTGTTTATAATTAGCTTCAACTAAGTTTTATTGAGCGCAAATGCTTTAGAACTTGAAGACCTGAATAATTTATGCAACTAGCATTGATTAGTGCTGCCCACCCCTGAATTTTTTGTATAAGAAATTTACACTTTTTGTTTTCTTCCACATTTGTGGCACTCCCTTAACGGCTAGCACACGTAGCGTTTTCCCTTTACTTCCTCTGCCACCTCTGGCTCTGGGTAAGCTGAGTGTCATAATCTCCACAGTTGAGGTGAAAATGGTCATTTTTGATATTTATTTGATCTCATATTGATCATTGTTATTCACTTTTTTAAGTCTAAGTAAAAAAATAATAAGCTTTGGATTGTTTGAAACTTGGCCAGAAAACAAGCCAGGCCAGATCATCAAATGTACAAAAAAACAAAAGCCTTATCCACACATTCACAGTGGAGACAAATGTTTTAATGTATAAATATTCAAAAAGCACAAAATATGCAGAAGTAGTTTAATTGAAAAAAGGAAGGGAAACATATAAATCAGAAGAACAATATTGTGAACTCTGATTCAGCATTTATTTGTTGACTGTTAATGTGTTTATCTGCAGGCCTATTTMTTTCATCATCTAAGTATTCCTATGTTTTTTGACTTGCCCTTTCCCCCTCTCAGTTTTTTTCCTCTACACTTGCTCTTTCTCAATAGGCCTCTCAGCTTCAGCCTCCCTGGTTTCACTGGCCTGGATGATCGCGTCCTACCAGAAGGTTCTCCGGGACTCCCGTGATGATAAGCTGCCCATGTCCTACAAGGCCGTGATTGCCCAGATGCTGTGGCACTTCTTCACTATTGGGGCGAGGACGGTGGCCTTTGCCCTCTTCGCCTCTGTCTTCCAGCTGTATTTTGGCATATTCATCGTAAGCCACTGGTGCGCAACATGTGACCTCTTATTATCATCCTGTTGTTTTTGATTTTTGMTTTGTTGGGTCTACAGTACAATATTTTTTATAGCAACTCAGTTTCTGACAAACTGCATTTAAATTTAATTATGTATTTTCCATCTTGTATYTCAACATTCAGAAGTAACATAGGTGAAATTATTCAAGCAGCWTCTTAGCCTATTCAGACTATTTTGTGCCCACATTGGCAGCCACCAGCATAACTATAATATACTGTAATCTACTAGGCAGGCTTTGAAAATGTTAAAGGGATCCATGATTATTTGTAACAATAGACTTTATTTGATAAACGTATTTTAACTGTAAAAATACTGTGTTTAGTTTTCATAATTTTTAAAGTGAAAGTTTAAAAATATACGAACGGGGCCATTTTATTTACACACAAAGCATTCTGGGTAAATGATGATGTGGATAGGTC
>NW_013953187.1:70942-74338 GCF_001266775.1 Austrofundulus limnaeus
GCAGCGCTTCAACAGCTGTCCTGCGTCTGACCCTCAAAGTGCACAAGCTTCAAACTTCAGCATTGGCTGCGATTTTGAAGCTGAAATCGCGTTCGGTGTGAACGCAGCATTATATCCACCCTGAAGGTTAGTATTGGACAGTATCTGACGATTGGTTGACAGAGAGGAGAAGGTAGAAATGACTCAGCCTGTAACTGAAAATWGGGATGGASGACAACAGAGCTGCTTCATGGAAGAAGAACCCCTTAGYCTTCAGGGTGGATATAACTTGCTCACACCAATGACCTATCCATGTCATCATTTACCCAGAATGCTTTGTGTGTAAATAAAATGTCCATGTTAAAATATACTGTATTTTCCGGACTATAAGCCGCGACTTTCTTCCTGAACTTTGAACCATGCGGCTTATAGTCCAGTGCAGCTTATTCTTGGATTTTTTCTTCAGCTTAAATAATACTGGGATCATTATGAGAATTTGAGGTATATATATTTGGATCTAATAGATGGCAGTAGTGCAACAATAATGCAAACTGCTGTTGAAATCTCAAGAAGAAGAAGAAAAGGAAGAAGAAGAAGAAGAAGAATGCGCCAATTTTCCTTTAGCTAGTAGCAGACACGAAATATTTCTCTTCAAATTCAACGCGCTCATCATGGAAAAGAATAGAAGATCTTCCTATGATGCTGCTTTTAAGTTGAAGGCTATCGAACTTGCACAACAGGAGGGAAATAAAGCCTCTGCACGTAAGCTCGGCCTGAACGAATCAATGGTTCGGCGTTAGAGACGGCAGTGGGAAGAACTCGTTCAATGCCAAAAGACGAGAAAAGCTTTCAGAGGACATACTGTAACAGCAGATGGCCTGAACTTGAARATGTTCTTGAGGATTGGATAAATGCCCKGAGAGCAGGCGGCCRAGGAGTWTCCACCGTGCAAATCYGCCTGAAAGCTAAATMARTTGCTCTCCAAATGAMTATTGACMATTTTAATGGAGGACCGTCCTGGTGTTTCAGATTTATGAGAAGAAAGAACCTGTCCATCAGGGCACGGACAACTCTCTGTCAGCAACTCCCCCCAGACTACCAGGAAAAACTCACAMATTTCAGACAATTTGTTGAAACAAAGATTTCAGAGAACGCCATCGGACCAGACAACGTTAAAAATATGGATGAAGTGCCATTGACATTTGATATGCCTCTGGCCAAGACCGTAAACAAGACAGGTGAATCGTCCATTGTGATGAAAACTACCGGACACGAGAGGACATATTTTACCTGTGTGCTGGGCAGCACTGCTTCTGGAAAGAAGCTCCCCCCGATGGTGATTTTTAAGCGCAAAACTATATTGAAAGAACAACTTCCGAAGGACATTGTAGTTAAAGTCAACCAGAAAGGATGGATGATAGAAAATCTGATGAAGGACTGGTTAACGGAGTGCTACGGAAAGCGCCCAGGAGGATTTTTTCACCAGAAAAAAACTGCTGCTTGTTATGGACAGTGTGCARGCCCACATCACTGATTCGATGAAAGCAGCCATCAAGAAAACAAACTCAATTCCTGCTGTTATTCCTGGAGGTACAACAAAGTATTTGCAACCCCTGGACATCAGTGTGAATCGTGCATTTAAAGCAGCACTCAGGGCCGAATGGGAGGCTTGGATGACTGAAGGGGATAAATCATTCACAAAAACTGGCTGAATGCGAAGAGCATCATTTCCTGATGTCTGTCAGTGGATCCTAACAGCGGGGAGCAGAGTGAATGAGTCCACCATCACCAATGGGTTCTGAAAGGCTGGACTGCTACGTGAAGAGGACACCACAGCTTCAGAGCCAGCATTACCCCGGGAGGACGGCGACACAGAAAGCAACACTGACAAAGAGACAGAAAAGGTATGTGACRAAGCTGTTCTGAGCTTGTTTAACTCTGACACTGAAGAAGATGACTTCAGTGGTTTCAGTGCACAGGAGGAAGATGAATGAGATGTTTCTGTTTTGTTTGATCAAAAACTGTTAACAGTTCCCATTCAAAAACTACCAAAATAAGTTCAGTTAAATGTAAACTTGCCAACTTTTTCTTTGTCAAATAATAAATGTGACGTTCAATTCACTTCTTTGACTAAAATTTTGGGTGTACTGTTTTTTATTTTATTTTGTGGGTGCGGCTCATAGTCTGGTGCGGTTTATATGTTAATGTTTACAGATTTTTTTAAATGGGGGATGCGGCTTATAGTCCAGTGTGGCTTATAGTCCAGAAAATTCGGTATTTTAAAAATTTACAAAACTAAACAGCCTACAATATTTTTACAGTCTTTATTTTACAGTTAAACTATACAGTATGTTTATCAAATAAAGTCTAATGTTACAACTAATWGTGGATTCCTTTAATAGACAGATTTGGACCGGTTTTTCATTGTTTTATGGTCAACAATGTTGGACCTGGTCATTCAAATCTGTAGCATCAAAGGTTTTTATGTCACAAGGGGAGTGTCCATGTAGGAGACAAAAAAACAATCTTAGGGCTCTAGAGTTACAGAAACTGATCTGTAGTGTGTTTGAGGTTGGTTTGTGAAACCTGCAACAACTCTAGACTACTTTGATAAAATGATTGTCACACAAACTTCTTTACATGTTCAAATTACAAAGGACAAGACTTTAGCCTCGGCAACACACAAGGAAATCAAGAAGCTTTTCGAAACTCCATCACAAACTAGTCAGACCAAGTAACAGATTGAACCATGCTATTATGTGGCTTCATTACCACCAAAAATGCATTCTTAAATTCTACCTTTCGTATTTACAGACCTTTATTTTTTCCATTAAACWATGAAGACATCAATGTCATGTCCCACAATCCTCTTTCTATCCAGAGGATTGCAAAGCCATCCAACATCATGGATTCCAGCGTTATTCCAGCCACCAGTTAGCCCCTCACAGAGCTTTTATACTATYAATTTACAATAAAAACAGCTTTCCTACCACCTTACCAAAGCCCCCTAGATCACACCATTACACTCTCGGGCCCATGGCTTTTGCTAGTCTACCACAAAATACTGTACATTAGAATGACCATTCAAGGTTAAAAGCAGACATATCATGCAAAATCCACTTCATTTAATTTAATTTATTTATTAATGACCACACAACAAATAGGTGGAATTTTTGTCCGATACAGCATGACATACTCACATCTCTGTGTCAGAACAAACAAAAATACAAACAATGACAACACAATCTGCTGGCTTCTTCTTTAGATTTTTCTTTTTTCATGTACAGTGCCCTGAGACAACGTATGTTGTGACTTGGCGCTATATAAATAAACTGAATTGAAACTGAATTGAATGAGTAAACATAAAGCTATCAGTTAGTAATCTGGTTTAGTGGCCTTGCAGCAGTTGGAAAAAAA
>NW_013953187.1:75227-76930 GCF_001266775.1 Austrofundulus limnaeus
TTGTTTTTGTTTTTTTATATATAAATTTGATCTGAGTGCCTTTTTTTCCATTTGAGTGTGTTACTGATGCATACTTAGGAATTTAAATGAATCAGTGATGGTTATGGGATGGTTATGGGTGGAGATGGAGATGGGTGTCTTGTGAGTGGGTGAACGAGAAAAATCAACTAAGAGTTCCTCTGTTTTTGATGCATTAAGCTGTAGGTTGTTACTTTGGCACCAAGTAACTACTTGRGTTACCTGTTTGCGATAGTGCTGTTCATTATTTAGATTAGATCAGATTAGATTAGATTAGAGTTACTTTTATTGCATCGTACACAGAGCACAATGAAATTACAGTTTAGAACACCCATTCAGAAGAAGACAACATAACAAACATGGGAGAGCAGTGGCCCTGGGTCATACAGCCACAAACCCCAGCACAGAGCAAGGATCATCATCATGAAGACATCACGAGGAGGCGCTACCCTTAACAGAATAACTAAAAACCACACAAGGGAAGATGAGGAAAAAAAATAAAAAAACATCATATAATATCAGCACTGTGACACACTATGGTGTTTATAAAAAAACTTCCTCATAGAGCACATTTATTAGCCAGAGAAGTGAGTTTAGGGGGTCGTGTATCTGAAGCATGAATGTTGAATGCTTGTGTGAATATCTGAAGAATGAGCCCGAAGAATCCAGTCCCCAAAAACAGTGCAGCCATAGTTCARAATATTGATGTTAACTGTTCATTCTGWACGCCCTTCAGCTTGCTCCAGGAGCCAGATCACAGACGAGTGTGAGAGGTGGGGAAGTGTGAGGCAGAGCCTCAGTCGACGTAATCGAACCAGGAAGAATTTAATCAACAGCTCAAGGCCATGTAGGGGAGAGCCAAATCTGTAATCAGTTGTTTTGGGAACAGAAGAGTCAGACAGACGATAACAATTTTCCATCTGCTTCAATGTCTGCTGTTACATCTTAAGGTGGCGAATCCAATCAGACAAATAGTGTGGACAATTCCGCCCAGCAGTACTATCAGCTTCTCCTAGATCAGTTCCATCTGGCCAGCAAGGTCCAGGGACCACAGTCTGCCCGCGACCCTCAACAGAACCGCTTGCAGACTGARTCCAGCTYGCTCAAGCCAAAAGTCTGAGTGCTGATAGAACGGCAATCCTTCATATTGGTCAGGCAGCCAGGAAATGAACAGCCACCGATATTGTTTTGTAGAACACCAGGAGACCACCAAGCCAATCTGTAGATTCCTGTGATCAGAATCCAAATATATATAAAGAACAGAGAAGAACAGAGGTCCCACCTTTGACATGTCCTCCCATGGAAGAAAAAACTTTGTTCCAAAAAATTTGTTAAGAGACCAGCTAACCAAATCCATAAAAATATCCATACTTTCTGGTTTCAGATGAAAACGTAGAGAAGGCTCCAAGCAGCAAAGCAGGGAAGATAAGGAAGGATAGGAGAGAAGGAAAAAGCGTCTTACTCCTCCGAGAGCAGAACAAAAAAAATTTAGCGACGTGTCATCTGCACACTTAAAGGGATCCCCGATTAGTTGTAACATTAGACTTTATACGATAAACATACACTCACCGGCCACTTTATTAGGTACACCTGTTCAACTGCTCGTTAACACTTAATTTCTAATCAGCCAATCACATGGCGGCAACTCAGTGCATTTAGGCATGGAGACATGGTCAAGACAATCT
>NW_013953187.1:78525-85847 GCF_001266775.1 Austrofundulus limnaeus
ACATTATTTGTAAGTTTGCTGCCAGCAGCCCTCTTTTTGTTAATTATTAAACCTTTTTGTTACATTTTGAAACCTTGCCTGCGCCCTGGATCTGTTCCTGTCAAAACTCCTTCAATCAACAAGACTAATTAAATCATATCTCTGGATAAGCGTATGATATCAGAATGATCCAGGTTTCAAAATGTAGCTTTTAAAGCCAGGAATCTGAAAATGTAATTAGGTTATTTTGACCAAATTTGACTTAATCCTCATTTCGATATGATGGGTCACATATGAGGTGCAGAACTTTTAAAACCACATTTCTYACTGCTAATTTAATAAAGGCTGTTGTTGTTTGTATTTTCTAAGGTGTGTCATGACCTTCTGGATCATCCAAGGTGAGACTGACTTCTGCATGTCCAAATGGGAGGAGATCATCTACAACATGGTTGTAGGTATCATCTACATCTTCTGCTGGTTCAACGTAAAAGAGGGCCCGAGCCGCTTCCGTATGACTCTSTACTACTCCGTGACACTGGCTGAGAACGTTGCACTGATATCCGCCTGGTACACCTATCGTGGCCCACAAACCACAGACTCCTCTGCTCTAGTGGTGGTGTGCCTTGTAGCCTGCAGCTTTGCTCTGGGAACCTTTTTTATGTTGGTGTACTACTGCTGGCTGCACCCAGATGGGCCTGTTCTAGGCTCCCAGTGGGGAGGATGTGTAGACGARGGTGTGGTGAGTACAGCAGGGGTGGTGGGAGTTATTGACGCTTGTCTTACTCCATCTGAAGGGTCCCAAACAGATATGGTAATTACCAGTCCCCCGAGAACTCTACCTAGGACTAAAGACACAGGGGAGCTRGTTTCTGGGGAGCGGGACAGGGACAGCTGCCTGCCCATCTTCCAAGTTCGCCCTTCACCTTCATCCTCTCCTGCCCTCCTTCACCGGACCTCCTCCTCATCTCGCGCACAGGAAGGTCCTGTAATCAGGATCGACCTCCCTAGAAAGCGATACCCAGCCTGGGATGCACACTTTATCGATCGGCGCCTCCGGAAGACCATCTTGCTCCTGGAGACCACGTCAGCTGTCAGCCCTCGGATACAATACAGGAGTAGCCTGATGGGCAGCAAGGAGGTTTTAGAATATGAGACAACTGTTTAAGTCTGTGGTGGCTTTTAAAGTGCAGTCTGGGACCAAGGTTCAGCCTCGGATCAGTCCTCACCCAAGGACTACCTCTGCCAGGAGTACATAAAAAAGCAGTGTCGGGCTACTCTTTTAGCCAAAAGAAGCTGTCAAATGTGATTGTAATATGTGACGCGCAATCTGGGACCAAAGTTGAGGAATAAGTAGCAAGACTGAGCTTATTGTCTTGGACCCCAGAAACACAACWGAGACTTGGGGAATATTGAAGAAACTGGTTGCTAGAAGGTGTTTGAGACACGCAATCATTTTGGGTTGGGCAAAACAAGACACGATCATATTCTCATGTCTAATAATATTAGCCAAGGTCAAAGCATTGGTAAAATTCCTACTTGAAAACCAGATTTAGCTCACATTTATCGAGTAAAACTACGAATTTCTTTTTCAAATCAGCATTTATTTGACTTGTTATTCTTTACATTTTGAGAAAAATGGTGACTTTGAAGAGAATAGACGTGGAATTATTTTGTTTAGATTGTATAAAAAAGAGAGGAGTGTTTTTTCTTAATCTGGTCATTTATACTTAAAAAACTAGAAGTCCCATGCAGTATTTTTTCTGTTTTACATTATCAGTGAGTTGTGTTCAAAGGGATGCAGAGTTCTGTATGCTCCACTTTAATTTCTTTAAACAGTTAGAATTTGTCTGGTAAAAGAATAGAACTTAGTGCAGGTTCAAATAACTTATGAACAATGGAACCATCCATTCCTATGTGTCATAATAGCAGCCATATCACAAGTCTCAGTGTTTACATCCCCGCTGCACCCCAACTTGTGAAAGGACATGTTCAGAAAACTGTTAGGACTTCAGGTAGGGATGTAAGAGACTTCTGCAATCACTACCATCATATGGCATGCTCCAACTAGCAACAAACAGGCCTGTGATGTACAGTTGAATAAATACAGATGTCAGCTACTGTATAAGCTGTTAATATAAGCTGTAGTTAGGTGATGAATGCTTGTTGAGAGACAAAGCTTCATTTACTCTTAAGAGGCTTAATGTAATCCAAAGTTGTCTACCTTTTTCAGAACTCATGATGTGTAGAATATGAGGGAGATCATGTGAAAATTATATGTGAACATGTTTTTCAGGGTTTGACTCTGAGGAGAGAAAGTAAAGCTGTGAATAAAAACATAAAACATCGGCGCCAAGCAAACTGTCAAAGACAACAGGAAAGCAATGGTTCTGCTACCTAGCTAACTGCAATAGTTTGTGTATTTTGTGACTAAAATTATAAAAACAAGTCGTTAACATTTTCTGAAAGGTGTTTTCTCCATCTGGCAGTCAGACCAATAATAGAACTAGAGTTTGGACATGATAAATGGATGTAACCACTGAATCACTAACAACAAGGAAGTGCCTTCAAATGCTGCAACAGTAATGATCAGTAGGAGCTGGTTCTGAAACAACAGAATCTTTGCACACATCCACATTTTTCATCTTTCTGACCATGCATAACATGGAAATTAAAAACCTAAACAATTAGTTTATGAAATATGATATTTAGTTGAGCATGATATTCTCAAGTTCATGAAAATAGTGATGTTGGTCAAGAGTGCATGAAAGTGTTTGAGACCTCAAATCTTATTGGGTTGAAAAGATGACTTGGCTTAAATTGAACTGAAGTGAAAATTTTAAATGCTTAAATCTGGTTTAAGATCTGAATTTAGACAGGATTAAAAAAATAAACACGTAAAACCAGTTTTATGCAAAGATCCGACTCATGATGTGCACATGTACATTTCACCAAACCAATCAGTTACATCCATAGTTGATGAACTGGTCATGTTACTCTATTTTCAATTTTGCTAGCCCATTTAATGACCTACATTTACAATAGTGTGGTGTTTGTGCAGCTCTACAGACCTGTCATTGCTCCACTGGCTRTGGTCAAATACTCCTCTTCTGTCTTCTTGTCTGGTGAGGCAGGAAGACTGGGTGCTGTAAAGTGCTCAGCCTGTGCTGGTATGACCCACTTTGGGTTCAGAGGCCGGGGTGGAGTTTGTGGTAGATGGCCTGTCAAACACAGGTTTTATCAGAGGAGCTCAGTGAGGAAACCTGTGAAGCAGAAACTGTTACAGTACATTTACATGTAGGAAAACAAGCTAAAACAAGCTAAAACAAAGCTAAAACAAAGAAAAACAAGTGGCAATTCACAAAAGATATGGATGGCCTATAAATTCAGAAACTACACTGAGCTGGGTTTGAGGAGAGTTCCAAACATCTGCAACAACTTTGTAAATATTTTGAGCAAAAAAAAATCACTCAGTTTTTCCACAAGCTCCAAATTCCTTTGACATGAATAAGAGGCTGTGTGACTCACATAAAGAAACTAAAAACACAATTATTTATTTATTTATTTATTTATTTATTTATTTAGAAATTTTGAAAACTTTTCTTTTAGGGCAATAATTCAACAACAATACACTGTTTATCATGACACACACACAACCAATATCAAACGAAAATATGCCCAACAGAATGTTGATCATTTCACTGAACTCTGATTCAGAACCGCACGGCATTGTGGGGGATGTAGGGAGAGGAAAGGCTTTGGCTGCTCCACCTTTCACGGCACAGCTAAGGTTGGTGGCATCAACTAACTCACTCACTCTTTGGTCAGCTAAACAACCTGCTGAGTAACATGGAGCAGTGACAGTTTCATGTTTCACCAAAACAAAATAAAAAAAAATCAAAAATGCCGTGGAGTGAAAGGAGAAAATGATGCAACAGCTCAAGAGGAAATTGTGTACAAAGAAGGAAAGGTCATGTCACCAGTTTGGTAGAATTAATAAGCCTTTTTTTTTCTCTTGGTCATTTCAAATAGGTAAATTCAAAAACTAATCAATAACTAGACATGGGTTTTTACGATGTAAAAACAAGTGTGCATTGCCACGTAGCATGGCTTTGCCTGCAGCATTGGACTTGCAGAATGAACTTTGACCAAATTCAAATAAGTTTTCTAAACCAGCTTGTGCCTGTCACGTCAGCAGGTGTTTTTAATTAAGGTAATTGAGTGATAATTTGAAGTTGGAAGAGATTTTTTGTTAGCGTTGTATTAGTTGGATTTTGAACCCTGATCTCCCACATGAAAGTCCATGACATAGACCATTAGACCAGTGGAGCTGTGGAAGAAGGTGGTGTCAGGGGTTGGTTTGTATGTGTGCAGAAAGAGGCCACATTGCCAATACAATTACTGACACTAAACTGCATAATATTACAACAATAGAGCAGTATTAAGACAATTTTATGGCAAAGCATGATAATAAAATCATATTATTATTGTAAACACTGAATCATTGAGTGTAATGGTGTGACAATACAATCTGAAAATATGTGGTTTAAATGAAAGTGTTTGTTCATAGCTGGGATTGAACCCTAATCGCCCACATAAAAGCCCATAGCATAGACCATTAGACCATTAGAACTGTGGCAGAGTGTGGTGCCAGGGGTTGGTTTGTAAGTATGCAGAAAGAGGCCACATTGCCAATACAATTATTGACACTAAACTGCATAATATTAAAACAATAGAGCAGTATTAAGACAAATTTATAGTAAAAGATGAAAGTACAATCATATTTGTATTGTAAACACTGAACCATTGAGGTATAATATTAAAAAAAACTATGGTGCAGTTCCAAGTTGAGTACAGCTGGGGGCAGTATTGGAACATTACAAGGCCCCATTGACTCCCATTATATGAATTTGGAATAAAGTTTAAACATTAATGTTTCAAAAACTACAAGTTGTACAGGTACCAAAAGGYGTAACAATCATTTGACACAGGACATTTACAGATAGAATTTACAATGGCAGCTGTAGGGCAAAGTACGCAGGAGCATTGGACTTGCAGAATGAGCTTTGACCAAGTTCAAATATGCTTTCTAAACCAACTTGTGCCTGTCACGTCAGCAGGTGTTTGTGATTAAGGTAATTGTGTGACAATATCAAGTTTGAAGAGATTTTTGTTAAAGTTGCAGAAGCTGGATTTGAACCCTGATCTCCTGCATGAAAGCCCACAGTGCTCATCATGAGACTATAGGAGATGTGACAGAGGATAATCCCAGGGATTGGATTGTATGTATACAGAAAAAGTTTACCTTGCCAATGCAATTATTGACACTTAAGTGCAATATATTACAGAAATAGGACAACATGAAGACAGTATTACAGTAAAACATCAAAATACTATCATATTAATATTGTAATCACTGAACTACTGAATTTAAATATTATAAAACTATTGTGTAGTACCTTGTTGTAGAGGCAGCGGGGGCAGTATTGGACCAATACAAGTCTCCATTGACTGAAATTATAATTTATTAAACATTAATATTTCAAAAACTATAAGTTTTACAGGCACCAAAAGGCATAGCCATCATTTGGAACAGGGGCTTTACAGATATAAATTACAATGGCAGCTCTAGGACAAAGTWTGCAGGAGGAGAAGCATGGCAAAGTTGAGATGACTTGGATGGGAAACGAATCACAATGATTATTGATATCGACTGACATGACACACTTACTGATACATTTTTCAGTTATATCACCCAGCTCAATTTTTTTGCAAATGTTAGCAATTTCACAGAGCAGGCAGTGGCTCATGCTACAACAGAAATGAGAAAACATACAAAACATCTACAAATTTACTGTTTCTGTAAATAAAAAAGTCCTTTATTACTTCAACAAATTTAACCTAAAAACATCAAGTATGCTAAAAACCAATCTAGCCTTCTTAAATTAAAGGAGTCTTACTCAGTTCTGTCAGTCTGCAGATACTTCTTTAAAAAATAATTCCAATATTTAGATTTCAAGACTCAAATGTATACATTTTTCAGTGGGAGTTTAAGTGTGACTTTTGAACCCCATCTTTTTGAGCAAAAAATGTTATTCTTGGTTTCGAAAAAGTAAACATCTAGAAGGGATTWTATGAAATCCAAGTGTTTAAAGAAACACACTACAGTGGCTACATCCATTTTATAAAACAGATGGGAGGACATTTAGACTGTGGTTCTAACGCTCTGTATGCAGCTCAGTCTTTATTTCAAGCAGCAGAAATGTTCTGAAACACCTTTTGAGTTCTTCTCTCATAAAAACTCCAGTTGCTGAAGTCTAGTCATCGTTGAAAAGAATCTTAAACATTAAGTTGACAATCGACGGTCAAAGATCACAGTGTAAAACACCCTCTGCACTGCTGGATGATGGTTGGGATCAACATTAGGTTCAGTCAGAGAACAGTTGATCGTTGTAGTAAACTGGTGTACAAAGACAGAGTTGATGGAAGAAAGAACTGAAAGCAAGTTTTCACTTTTTGTTTTTACTCAGACCAGCAAGTGTTCACTGCTGTTGTCTGTTTGGTATACTACATCCAAATCTATTCGCTCTGGTAAACTGAACATACAGGAAAGGATGAAAGAACATATTAACATAAATTTAAAAAATCAAATTTGCGTACGACTTCTTTCCTGTTTCATCCTACAGATAACACATCAGCCTCTCTGTGACATTTCTTTTCTTTCAGGCCTTTAAGCTGACTGTGTGTATTTAATGGGGTCTGACTTGTTGAAATGTGGAGATTCTTGTTTCTGTTGGAAAACTCTTGAAGCAATGGACACTTTTGTTTACATCAGCACTGTCAAATATTTTCTTTTTTTGATTAATATCAAACATTCCTTAAGGTTTTAAACAGGACATCTCTTCTTGTTTCACCTCTCATCCTCTCACTCAACACATCCTGGTACTTACTGTAGGAAAACAAAGATTCAGAGGATTCAAACACTGGCAGTTACAAAGGTTGTAGTCTTTGGTACAAAAAAACATAAAACAAGCAAACAAATTTGTTTTACAGCTTTTAGGTGTAGGCATTGAACACAAGGCAAGTAATTATATGATTTTGCTACCAGAGTTTTGCAGCTTTGGTCACTAAGTTCCCACTGGGTACAAAAAGAAGCCATCTACCATAGGTCTTTTTATGTCCACATCCATCAACATCAAACCTACGTTAGGCTATTATGTACCCACCCTGTCACAGCTTCATACCCACCTTGGTAGCTGCCTCAAGCTTTAATGATTTAATCGAGGGCAGTAAAATTAATAGATACACCGATTTGGGTTTATATAACGACAACAACAACAACAACA
>NW_013953187.1:86894-89215 GCF_001266775.1 Austrofundulus limnaeus
GATTAATCGATTATTAAATTAGTCATCGATTATTTTAATAATCGATTAGTCGTCGATTAATCGATTCATCGTTGCAGCCCTAAGCATTACCCACTTCACTGTGGATTGTCTGTACCTGGCATGCAGAAGGAGAAGGGATCTTTAATCAGCTGTCGGCAAAGATAAGAAATGTATTGATTCTAGTAATAATATAAAACACATCAACACAACTATATTCATCCATCCAGTCCCTGAGRTGTTGCTTCTGCACCAAATCTGAGCCTTTACAGAATGTGGCAGGTAATTATTACCACAGCGTGTACGCAATCTTAATTTTAACAAATGTTTATTTGTTACAAATGCAGTATTTGTGGCAAGGCGAAGCACATCATACTTTAATCATATAATCATGTTAATTATGAAATGAAGAACAGTTTGATCCTGATCAGGGTCACATGGAGCYGTGCCAGTACACACAAAGATGCATGCAAGATCATATGCATGTGAGGATATGTGCATAGATTCAATGCATGGGTGCAAAATGGTCATCATTTAAATGTATGGACGGTACATGGCAGTCCCTTTGTACCCAAATGGTATGAAACACACTGTAAACCACAAAGTATGAAGTACAGATAAGGATGAATCAACCAGCTCATATCTGAATCCTATAGTTTACTATTATCATTCTCTGTGGCTGGCTGGATCAGCAGAAGCAGAAAATTCAAACTAAACTCATGTCGTGCACATGTAGCGTTTCAAAAAAAAAAAAAACAAAATAATAATTTAAAAAATGTGTAAGCTTAACCAAAAAAACAAGTCATCATGTTTTTGGCTATAAGATCTGGGAGGCCCCGAGGGCTGGATGGTTTTCCCAAGACTCCAGACTGGACTTATTTATTTATTTATTTATTTATTTATTTATTTATTTATTTATTTATTTATTTATTTATTTATTTATGTTTATTTATTTATATTTGTTTGTTAAAAACATTGTGGTGTACTAATGGAGAAGGGAAAATCAGGTGTCCCAGCAGCAGGTTAACACAAAAAGTTCCAACAAATAAAAAATTCCAAAAGTGTTGAAATCCTCAAGATTAACAACAACAACAACAATAATAGTAATAACAAAAGGAAACTGTACAGTATTTTAATACAAAAGATACTGTGCAGTTCAGTTTAGTTCAGGCTGAGATAACGTTGCCAGACTCATCTGTTTATCATAGGGAATAAGTATTTTAGGCAGTTATGTGAGGTGGTCAGTTTTTCCCATATAAGCAACACTTAATAAGTTAAAAGACCTTATGTGAAGGTTAAAAATGAAAACATACCTCAGATTGTTTTCCAGTGTTGACTCCTGGTTTACAAAGCCGTTCTTAATGCTCCACATCACTGGCGCTCAGACTCTGGTTCCATAATGCAACATGACATAAAACAGGTCCTGCTGGCCTCACTTACCAACAACAGGAGATGGTGGACACAGCTGGTTTATCAGACCATGTTCTGCACCTGAAATGTAGTTCTGGCTCTTCTTCACAACTATTCCAACTCTAAACATAACACTTCATATAAGCTACTCTCATGTGATTAAAACAACTCTCAGGAGGGATGGCTGGAGCAGTGAGCCTTGTGACTTCAGTGACTTAAGAAATGGAAAACTTCAAACAAAAATAAACCTGAAACCCACAACCTAACAAACATAAATAAGTGCAGACATGGATTAACGTGTCCCGGATGACTGAGAAGCCATACCAACAGTGAGCGTCTAATCTTCAAACTGAAATGGGATAATGATTCCCAGTTTAGGACCCTGTCCTCTACTGCCTCTCCCTCACACACACATTAAAAGGTTGCTGAGAAAACTTGATGTTGAAAACCTTTTCCAAAGTTAGGGACAACAAATGGACAGAAAATAAAGGGGTTTTCAGAAACAATGACAGCAGTTTTTCCCCCACATGCCCACTTTCCCTTGGTGCTGCAGAAAACAAAATTAAACATAGAGTTCATGTAATTCTTTTGGGGTTTTTTCTACATCTGAAAGTGTGATGGAATGGTTAATAACTGAGAGGATTCTGAAGCTAATATTAAAAAGAGTCAACAGTTGGAAAGTTATTTTAGCCAGGGTCAGAATGTTGATATGTTGATGATGTTGGCTCTTAGTGGCCCAGCACGAGTCCTTCAGCATTTTTAGTAAAACTTGTAAACGGAGGTGAAAATAGCTGCTTAAAATGTATCCAAAGTAGTGGTTCCCAAAGTTGGGCTTGGAACCCAATTATGGGTCATGAAGCACCTTGGATAATCTCCAGAAATCAATTTAAAGGGTAATAAAATAAATGCTGATG
>NW_013953187.1:89245-91817 GCF_001266775.1 Austrofundulus limnaeus
GTTTTTAGGGTTATTAACAAAGTTCGTGTATTCGAACCAGTAATATTTGGGGTCACAAGTTTTTGCCATGGATATTTAGTGGGTCAAAAGACAAAAAGGTTGGGAACCACTGGTGTAGACAGCAAAACACCAGATAAACTGGTGTTTCTGTTACATCAGTTAACACAACAAGAGAGACTCCAGTTTGCTTCTGTTTGACAATAAATCCTTTTTTTCATGAACTTGTGTTAAAACATGTTGATTCTTCATGCAAACCTTAAAGACAGTAAAAACAAACAAGTTTGAAACTGAATGTTGAGATGGACCATTGGAGCAGTTTTTTGCTGCCATCTGGTGTCATGTGAAAAGTGGTGCCATCACTTCAGTGCCATTGATGAAACCATACATGTGGTGAGAGGACTGAACAGCTGCAGTCGTTCATTCAGAACAGCTTTTGCTTTTTTACATAATCATACATTCACCAGCTTCTTCATTGGAGACATTATTCAACTGCTTATTACCACAAACAGCTCATCAGCCAATCACATGGCGTGCAGGGACTGAGCACCACAACATGGAAGAAAGGGGATTTTAGTGACTTTAACTGACAGACCGGCTGGTCTGAGCAATTCAGAAACTGCTGATCTAATGAGATTTTTACACACGTATCAGACTTGACAATCTCTTCATATCCAGTTGTGGTGAGCCTGTGTGAACTGTAGGCTGTAACAGTTTTGTGTTTCTCACTGACAGGAAAAGCACCTGGTGATGTCGCCTGCTTCTGCAGCTGATCTGCTTCAAGTTGAAACGTGTTAAACAGAGACAGCTTTCTGCGTATCTTGGTTGGAATGAGCAGCTGTTGTCTTTTTACAATCACCAATCAGTCTGACAGGTTTTCTTTAACCTCTGACATCACCAAAGTATTTACACAACTACTGTTTACTGAATCCACTTTCATTTTTCAGACACGTCTTTAAATCCTAGCAGTGGTTTTGTGGAAAAACCTCAGTGGCTCAGGAGTTTCTGAAATACTCAAACCAGTCCATCTGGCCCAGCATTCATGCCAACCAGGTTTAAAGTGATGCAAACTGTCTTCACCACGTCTCATTGCCTAAATTTTTCCAGTTGCAGCTGGTTGATTGGCTGATTAGGACACATGTGTTAACGAGCAATTGAATTTAGGAATGCAACAAAGAAAGCAGACATTGTGTCCTTCCTGAACTTGTAGATGATGGTCCAACGGTGACTCTTTGAGATGTTAATGGTGCTGAAAACAACTGCTCTATGTACACATTTAAAGTTGCTAATGCACAGCTGATGGATACTCAAACCACTCAGTCATGGGCCAAGGGACATTTTCTTTCTCTAAGTCAGTTCTTTGTTGTTAAGCTAAAATGACAGTTGATAGTGAAGCACTGATTATATATCGACTTGAACAAAAACATGAGTTTAATAACTCAAATCATCTTTTACAAAAAAATGCAAGTGTTTATGTTTATTTTTGTATTTGTTTTATATCTGTTTATCTATTGTTTACTCACTTGGTGGCCATGTCTTTGGTATGATTCTTGTATTAAGATGTAAAAACTGAAAACAGATCTTTTTTTTACTCATTCTATATTTCTGTATATATCAGAGTGATGCTATTCTAGGATGAATGTATGTGTGYTTTGGTTTGTAAGTGTGTAGTGTTTGTAACGTATGTATGTACTGTAAGGATGTACTTTAAGTTTTGTTTTTTTAAAGCTGCTTAAAAATCCTCTGAGTGAACAAGCAGAAAAATAAACCAGTGGTGAAAATATCTATGGTGATGTTAAAAAACGAACTCAACAAGCTGTACTGATTTCTGTAGATGGGAAAAAATACTGTAGTAAACATGGCTGAACAGCCATCAGAATAAACTCGATAACTTTGTTCAGTGTCTTTTTTGATGCATAACATAACACAACACAACACAACATAACATGGGGCTATTCAACTGATGGCCCGCAGGCCACATCTGGCCCGCAGGTGATCAAAGTTCGGCCCGCCAATTGGTTCATTCATCTCTTAATTTTCTACTTTAATTACTATGGGTTCTTTTAGTTCAACATAGACATGTTTGGTATCTACAGAAACGTTAGAATCTCGGCTACAAGCTGGTAAAAACATTTATATGAATATCTAAGATAGTTAAAATTACAAGCAGATGAAAATAAAACTATGAAAGTGAAAATAAAATTGGTTAAAAAATGTGGCAAGTCAGAGACGTCAAAATATTATTTGTGATAAATAAGAGTCTTAATGTGTTCTTGTTGTTTTTGTTTTTATTATCCTCACATTTATTCCATAGGGTTCTGTGTGTTGTATTCATGATCAAATGCAGCTAAATAAACTATTTCAAAGGTAACAGATCTTTGTTATCTTTGGTTTATTTACATAATGACTTTAATTGGTGGATGCTGGGCCCCTCAGCTGTTGGCCTGCAGTAACTGTGGCCCCCGGAGCAGTTTAGTTGTATAGCCCTGGCATAGCATAGCATAGCATAGCATAGCATAACATAGCATAACATAACATAACATAATATAGCAACATAACACAGCATAGCAAATAT
>NW_013953187.1:98126-99989 GCF_001266775.1 Austrofundulus limnaeus
TATCTTTGTCACCTTTAGCTGTTATTAAAATGCTGTTTTATGTTTAAATAGAAAATAAACTTATCTTCTCATGACTTCCTCTTCTAAACACCTTGAAATTGGTCTTTGTTGCTTTAAGAACCACTTTCCGCTTCTGTCCCGCCCATTTCAGTGCGGGKGGGGGGGGGGTGTCGCTCGTGCGCTGTGATGCAGTTTACTTGGCATCTGAAAAATACATTTCCTCAAAGGTATTTTTAATCTGAAAAGAGCTTCACTGAGTGAGAAGTAGTCAGGAGCTCAGCAGACAGTTTAAGTTTCACTTTCAGTTTCACCCGAGAGCCTGCAGGAGTCATGAGAAGGGGTTATCTGCAGAATCAAAGTGGGCGTGTCAAAAGCATAAACACTGTGGGCAAGGAGGCCTACATGACGGTATCCTTAGACCCTTCTTGATCTCTTCACTGCCTGACCCTGACCCCAACACTAAGGTTAACCAGGAGAAATGTGACCCAAGTAGGGTTCTCCAGAAAAAGGGGTGCTGTACAGTAACGCCCCTTTTGTTCTTGTCCAATCAGGTGGTCTCATATGGTGTCGCCCCTTTTTTGCTTGTCCAGTCAGGTGTGTCCCTTTAACAAAATCCGTCAAATCAGGTGTGTCGCTTTAGAATCGCCTTTCCTTGTGACACGCCCACTCGTCCGCACTCGTCTGCAGAGACCCCTACTTGGGAGTCATGGGCGGGGTGTGTGCGGAAGGCGGGGGGCTGCCATGAGGAAGTTCGTCTTAAAGACACATCACAAAGGCGTTTCTGGTCCCCATCTGTCGTTTTGCTCCTCAGCATGGCTGCTTAAAAATGCTGCAGGATTTCTCAAACATGCATGAATGAGTCAAACCAAGACTTTGTGCATGTTTTTTATGTAAATATAAAATTGTAACATGATATAAAACTCAAAAAAGTTGAAAGCACAATGAGAGAAAAGAAGTCATTCTACTTCGGCCATGTGACTGTGACAAGCATTATCTTTGATTTAACAAATGCAGAAACATTCTTAGTTAAATGAAAAATGAATCACGAATAATGGAGATTACTCTGTTCATTATCTGATTAAGAGGAAGAGAACGTCTCTTCTACAGTTAGAATGACCTGTCACGGCCTGAATTAAGTTCACAGTGGAAAAGAGTCTTTGAAGGCCTGTCCGAGGCCTGCTTCAGAGACAGAAATTCTTGTTTTCTCACTTGAGCTGACCTCTACATGTACAAAAAATAAAACACTACATGACAATGTAATGCTGTTTTATTATTTTCATTTAATAAATACACTGCCGTTAAACAGTGTGATTACTTTTTGAGACATGTCTATTTTAGAGTTGTTGCCCCCCTCTGGAGAAAAATCCACCTGCAGAGAACTTTGTTTTTTTCAAAGATTATCTGTCTAATATCAATCTGTCAGGACATAGTGACAGTTTTAACAAATATGCAAAAAATATATTTTTTAAAAGAAGTTACATACTGTAGCTTTAATAGGGAGTTTTTCCTCTCCACCATTTGCTCAGGATGGGAGGCTGATGAAGTGATTCAACACAATCTGCTGGCTTCTTCTTCTTTAGATTGTTCTTTTTTATTGTACAGTGCCCTGAGACAACGTATGTTGTGAGTTGGTGCTATATAAATAAACTGAATTGAATATAACCAGAAACTACTATAGGTAAAAGGCTCACTTTATTCAGATACATTTGTGTGTTTAATCAGAGCAGAGAAAATGGATGTTATCAGTCATTGGTGGGGTTTCCTTTCGGACAGGAAGTAAGCTTCCTCTGCTTCCTGTTCATTCTTTGTGTGTGTGTGTGTGTGTGTGTGTGTGTGTGTGTGTGTGTGTGTGTGTGTGTGTGT
>NW_013953187.1:100055-101229 GCF_001266775.1 Austrofundulus limnaeus
GTGTGTGTGTGTGTGTGTGTGTGTGTGTGTGTGTGTGTGTGTGTGTGAACGTGTGTGTGAACGTGTGTGTCTGCCCCAGGAGAGGTTTCAAATTAACAATCAGTGTAGAAAAAGACACTGAAGCTAAAAACACTGAAATGGAAAGAAGGGAAAAAGAAAACTGGAACATCATCTGGGAACCTCAGACATCTGAAGACAAACTGTGACCCGGTTCAGAACTTTCTGACCCTCCACAGGACTGGCACAAAACTGTCACCATGGACTACGAACCAAAGAAATCTAAAAAGGTAAACTAACATCTGTTCTTGGCTTCATGTTTTATCATTTCCAGGTCAGATGCTGATGATTTGAGGTGATTTCATCACATTAAAACATCCAACTGAAAATATGGAATTCATTGTTTATGAGCTGAAGTTTTGTCAGGATGCTGAAGCTCCAAATAAATAAAGTAAATTTGTTTTTAGTTTCACTTCAAGTCTTGACAAGTGTCAGGTATTACAAATGTTTTATCCAGCGAAACTTTTCTGATGACTTAAACAGCAGCCATGATTTAAATGCAGGAACATCAGCACTAAGTTCAGCTCATGTCAAAGCAACCTGATCTGAAGAAGCAGCAAATGAATCACTGCAGTTCTGATGGAAACAGGTGGTCTAAAACAGAGGGACCTGTCATTCAAATGCAAGGGTGTAATCACCATCTCAGAAGTGAGGGGGACAAATTTTTCAGAGGTCTATGGAGTGATTTATCATCTTTTCAAATTCATTACACCTCTCCTTAGTAGTTAAAAAGACTTATAATCAGTAACAAGCACAGTACAGCACCAGAGGACCAACTTTAGTTCTTTAAACTATTAACAGAGGTGTCAAAAGTATTCACATTCATTACTTAAGTACAAGTATAGATACTAGGGTTTAAAAATACTTTTTTGGAAGTAGAAGTATCAAGTCAAGCTTTTTTTACTCAAGTAAAAGTATAAAAGTACTGGTTTTGAAACTACTTAAAGTATAAAAGTAAACGTAATGAACACTTTAAAAAGCCATTCAGGATAAAAGCTTTTTTTATTTGAAAATATATATTTTTGTATTTAGCAGCCAATCTGAAGACATTTAATTTCAAAAATACTTAAATCATTTGAACTAATTAATGAATAACAACACATTTTAATTATTTAAT
>NW_013953187.1:103210-106088 GCF_001266775.1 Austrofundulus limnaeus
AAATTATTGACAGCAGGGTGAATTTGTTATAATAGTGACCAATTGCGAAAAACAATTCAGTGACATTTGGCAGAGCCCTATGAGGGTAAGCAATACCCAACCAGTGCTCTTAGTGAATAATACATAGGTTAAGTCCTAGAGAGAAGATTTTTTGTGACTAAGTGAAAGAGAGTGTAAGAACATACTCAATGAAAGGGCCCCATGTGTCTTTAAACTTCTGACAGGATTTGTTCCTATTATATCTGAGTTTTTCTAGTGGAACCAGTGAAAGTACCTCCCGAGCCCATTCAGAAAATGAAGGAGGTTTATCTCAGAGATTCTTAACCTATGGGCCGCAGCCCAATTGGGCCGTGCGCGCCACCTTGAGGGCCTCAAAAGTACAACAGTTTTTGACTTTGGGCCGCAGAGTGCCGCGGGACCATTTTGAATAAGGTGCAACACACTTTCTCACCACTAGTAGCAGTAGTGCGCCACTCAGATGTTTAACAACCTTTTTTAATACGTAAGAAGAAGAACCTTAGAAACCTGCCGAGAATGAAAACCTGTTTTAAATTAAAAGTAGAAGCAAAAATGAAGGTAGCTCATCAAAAAGTGCTAAAGTTTGTCACTAATACGAAGTGCAGCTTCTGTTTTTACCATGTAATATTTTAAAAGTTCAAAACATTATCAAATACAGTTGCAGATACAGCTATATGATAATTTGCACTTTATCAAATTAATTTTTGTAATTCATTTTAGACAGAGACGCCTGTCTGTGGTGCAGCAGATACACCTGTCTGTGGTGCAGAGACACCTGTCTGTGGTGCAGAGACACCTGTCTGTGGTGCAGCTGAGACACCTGTCTGTGATGCAGCAGAGACACCTGTCTGTGGTGCAGCAGAGACACCAGTCTGTGGTGCAGAGACACCTGTCTGTGGTGCAGCAGAGACACCTGTCTGTGGTGAAGAGACACCTGTCTGTGTTGCAACTGAGACACCTGTCTGTGGTGCAGCAGAGACACCTGTCTGTGGTGCAGCTGAGACACCTGTCTTTGGAGCAGCAGAGACACCTGTCTGTGGTGCAGAGACACCAGTCTGTGGTGCAGCAGAGACACCTGTCAATGGTGCAGAGACACCTGTCTGTGGTGCAACAGAGACACCTGTCTGTGGTGCAGCAGCATATTTTTCTGTGTTTCTGTGTATTATTGGCGGTTTTTGTAGCCGTGGCTTCATGTCAACTTGTACAGATTGTCTGTAAATTAGACAATATTTCCCCCTGTTTTGCATACAGACCTGTAGGACTGTCTTATACATTTTTTTATTCTAAACTTATTAAATTCAGAGCTGGCAGCCTCTCCCTCCCTGCTCTTTCTAAAGCCGCGGGCTCTGCAGTCAGCAGCGTTACACCCCCACATCCGCATCTCCTCATCCGGCAGGTCCGTTCTCTCCCAACTGAAGGCCTAGGTGTAAAATGCAGGGCCCGCCACTGCGTTTTAGTGACAACATCATCAGAGCAGGCTGTTTTGTTTGTTTTCATCATGGAAACAAAATCTACCCATAAAGACAGCAACAAGTTCCTTATTGAGCAACTCAAGTTGTCCATCAAGCAAGAATGAAAAAGAATTCTACAAAACTTTAACAATTAGTGGAATCAGGGTTGTGCCTATCGGCTAGTATATTTAACCAAAAGTTCTGTTTAAAACAAAGGCATACAGGGGTTAGACAATGAAACTGTAACACCTGTCATTTTAGTGTGGGAGGTTTCATGGTTAAATTGGACCAGCCTTGTGATCAATCCTTATTCATTGCACAGTAAGAGCAGAGTGTGAAGGTTCAATTAGCAGGGTAAGAGCACAGTTTTGCTCAAAATATTGCGATGCACACAACATCATGGGTGACATACGAGTTCAAAAGAGGACAAATTGTTGGTGCGCGTCTTGCTGGAGCACCTGTGACCAAAACAGCAAGTCTTTGTGATGCATCAACTGCCAGGGTATCCAGGGTAATGTCAGCATACCACCAAGAAGGACCAACCACATCTAACAGGATTAACTGTGGACGCAAGAGGAAGCTGTCTGAAAGGGATGTTATGGTCTAAAACCAGGTGTTKCAGTTTCATTGTCTAACCCCTGTAYATGAGTGTTTCTACAGCACTGATCTTACTTTGTGTTTCTAAGACATTTTTAAAAATTTAATATTGTGAGACTTGAAGTTCAAATCATGGTCTACAATTAGTGATGCGCTATGTGTATTGCTCTTTGAAGGGAGCTAGATATCAGAGATAATGTAGTTTTAAAGAGCTGTTCAATTTTAAATGTTAGTGACATCACTRCGCACAGCCTACTTTAATGTAACATTGTTTTCTGATGAGCACACCAAGGAACAACATATACAGTTAAATAATTAAGAGACTAATTCCCTGGGGAACTCTAACACAGATGATTCTCAGAAACCTGATTTCAAACACTGACATAAAACTTTTTTTCGTGTTTGTTTTAAACCATTTTAGGAAAACTAATTAAAGTTTTCAAGAATATATTTAATAGAGGTATCATTCATATTAAAAGCTGCATTTTAGCTCAAAAGGATGAAAACTGAAATATATTTTAACAAAGCTTTAGTCAGAGATCTCTTGTGATTTTCATAGAAGCAATTACAGTGCTGTGGTTTGTTCTGATTTCAGACTGAAACTCAAACTGCTACATACATTTTAGTTTAAGCTGGATGAGTTTGAGGCCTTCTTTGTTGGCTCAGGTTGTTTAGCCATCCTAGCCATCTTGAACTGGTTTATTTCAAAAAATAAATCAGTTGTAAATGTACTTCCAATGATTACTTTCTGACTGACACACACACACACACACACACACACACACACACACACACACACACACACACACACA
>NW_013953187.1:107088-109540 GCF_001266775.1 Austrofundulus limnaeus
GCAGCTAGCTTTCAGATTTTGGAGCACTTCATGCTTCCATCTGCTGAAAAGCTTTATGGAGGTGAAGATTTCATTTTTCACAATAAAAGGCTTGAACTACTTCAATTGGTGTGCAATGAATCTAAAATATATGAAAGTTTAATGTTTATCAGTACATTACAGAAAATGATGAACTTTATCACAGTATGCTAATTTTTTTAGAAGGACCTGTACATGGTCAGTGAGGGAAGTAATTATCTACATTGATTAACAGTCATTTTTCTTTCATTAGATATGACAACTCCCGAGCATCAGGATCTCAGGAATTCAACCAACACTTCTCGAACATCACCAATGACATCCAGGCCCTCGGCTTCCAGGACATACATGGAGACATTGAGGAAGAAGACTACTACCTCTGATGAAGCCAAAGAGGAGAAAGTTCAGACAATATAGAAAACATGGGTGAAGCCAGAGATACATTGGAATGGTTGAGATTTGTGACTGCCAGTTTATGAGGTGCTACATGTGTATCAGTAGCTGCGTTTCCATTGACCATGAAAATGCGCAAATTAGAACTTCGAAAATAAATTTTCCCAATGGAAACACGTCAATTTCGAAAAAACTTCCTTTTTTCGACAAAATGTTTTTGCGCCAGGATGAGGTGGTTTTTCGGCCGTATCGAAATTGGTGTATTTCGCAAAACTGCAATGGAAACACTTTTTTCGCATCACGGGAGTCATGGGATCAACAACCGGCTGTTTTTACTGGCGAAAAAGACAACGACGAAGAAGACAACAGGAAGTAAGTAGCCGTAAAATCACCAAAGTTGTAAAAGAAAGTAGTAAACTCACCGACTACAATTTCCCAAAAACACAGCATACGTAGCCGCTCCCAAGTACAAGGGGTTTGTCGTTGGAAAACCTTGATAAGACGCCGACGTCTCCTCTGACGATGAGCGCTAGTGCCATGGTAGAAATTATGCATGTGTTTCCATCCATTGCCGCCATGTTTGTAATGACTTATCGCAAGACAAAACATATTCACGCGTGACTTTAATGGCATTTCTTACTTAATGGAAACACCGCAATTGCAAAACTGTATTTTTTCGACATTAACAGAATATCGACAAAATTTTGCGCACATTAGTAATGGAAACGCAGCTACTGTGTACTGTTGATTTGTTCCACAATCAAACAGAACTCCAACACAGCTAAGACAATCGAACAATAACAAAAAGTTCCACCTGCCTCTGATTATTCAAAAACAGGGAAATAAAACAATATGTGCTATCACACTAAGACAATGCAATGCAATTTAATATTTCAAATTGTATAATAAAGATTCTGTCTAACCTATACACCATAAAATAGATTCAACAKATTAGTAGACTAATATAAGTTGGTACATCAGTACCTGGAATTACGTAATTATAGCATTGTAGTCTACRGAGAATATAATAGAAGGGTTGAGGATATAGAGCTTTATTTTTCTTTTTACAGTTTTGCAAGTTCATGAACACCATTGCAAACTGTAAACCAGTCAAAAAATTGTCATAAAAATAACATCACAATTTTACTTTCCCACCTTGGTTCTACAGAGAAYAAAACAGTGATTGTTATGAATGGGCTAAAGACACTATCAAAATAAATGTGCATATAAAGACAGAAATGTGTAATTAAGAGTTGTGCATATTTAGAATTTGTAAACAAATCAGTTAAACCACATCAAAAGCATTTCTTAGAAATTTTCTTAATAAAAATATAGTTTACAACTTATGACTTCAAGAATTTACAAATACAGAGTTCAGGTTTACAGTTGTGGCTTTTGAWTACATTTTTAAATACAAATTTAACAAAGTGGTCTTACATCTTGGGGTGGATCTCGTCCACCCCTGGCACCCTCCTTGGTGGCCTTTGCCATGGTAATGGACTCGTCCTCCCCTGAGTCTTCAGACTCTGTCTTCTCAAAGGTAGACTTGCAGGGTGGATTGAGGAGATGTTCCTTCCACCGCCCAATAATATCCTCGGTCTGGGTACGCAGATCCCCACCTAAAGCAAGTACAGCCTGGGCCAGAGAAAGCTTTCCTTTCCTCTAAGTCACTGAACGGTTTGCCAGAACCTCCTTGAGACAAACTGAAAGTCATTCTCCATGACCTCCCGGAATTCCTCCCATGCCTGAGTTTTTGCATCTGCAGCCACTGAAGCTGTGACCCTCTTTGCCACTCTGTACATGTCAGCTGCTTCAGGAGTCCTCCGGGAAAGCCAAGTTCTGAAGGCCTCCTTCTTCAGCCTGATGGCCTCTATCAATTTAATTCAGTTTATTTATATAGTGCCAAGTCACAACATACATTGTCTCAGGGCACTGTACATGAAAAAGAACAATCTAAAGAAGAAACCAGCAGATTGTGTTGCATCACTTCATCACAGTCTCCCATCCAGAGCAAACGGTGGAGAGGACACATTATAATGTG
>NW_013953187.1:110540-111907 GCF_001266775.1 Austrofundulus limnaeus
CACACACACACACACACACACGCACACACACACACACACACAAACACAAAATATCTGTTATGTTACAATTTTTGCTTTTGCTTTACTTTATGTTCTTTTCATGCTTGATGATGTGATGCCAGAAACAGTTTTACACCTTTTTTCTTTTTTTCTTTTACACTTTTTAAACATCTGTGCTTTTTAAAACAAATCTAACACATTTTCTTTTTAACCACTTTAAATCGCAACAACTCCTTTTTTTTCGTTTAGGTGTTCACACTGCAGGCAAATGTGGCCCAAAACAAATAGTTTTTTCACCTCTGCAATGTATCAAATGTTTTACTAATCAATTCTGAACACTTGTGTCTTATGACTTATTTCATCTGACTCTTGCATAACGTCACTGAGATAGCRGTAAGTAGATCGAGCCACRTATTTATGYATAAARGTACCAACCTGATGGGAGTTTCAAGYGCAGAAYTCTGCATGTCTTCAGCTACAGAGCAGAAGTCCAGTTGCTTCAACTTTGTTCTTTTGTCTGAGAATCTACAGCAACAGATGAGTTGGTATCGGACCACGTCAATATTAATGTGATGTGATTGATATTGTGTTTATTTTAGGTCGTGTTCATACCTGCACTGTTTGGTCRGATTTTAATCGAACTCTAGTTCGTTTGCCTGGAAAGTCCGGTTCGTTTGTGGAGTTGTGAATGCGTAATCGAACTCTGATTCRGACCAAAAAAGCGAACTCTGGTCTGCCTGAAAACCTAGGTCTCGGTTCGATTGAAACGAACTCKGGTACGGTTCGATTGCATGTGTGAATRCTAAGCGGACCAGAGACCGCTCCAAAAGCAGGAAGTGGACTATACCGCATGACATTCTGAGTAATAACAGTAATACATTTACCTATATGGTGTAAATACCTCACTGGACCACTGTATAAGGTGGACATCATGTCTGTGGAGCTGGACAAGCTCCTACTCGATTAACATGGAGCTTCCTCAGCCGCCTTGTGTGCAAAACAACATTCTCAGTGGTTCAGCCTCATCTTCCTCTTAATGCTGAGCTCATTGTTGAAAACTGTTTGTTTAGCACATTTGCCAAAAAAAAAAAAACTAAACAAAACCCTATAACCACTAAAAGGTAACATTACTATTGTTTGTTTACTTTTTGGAAGAAGGAAGTTGTGCCCCATGTCTTCTTCTAAGGTTTTCATGTTGATTCCTTTWGTGGTTCTTTGTGCAGCGCCCCCACAGGTGAGGGCAGGAACAGGTTGTTTACAGGGTTTAGTTCGGTTAAGAAAGTGCAGTGAGGGTATGAGTGGAATGTGGTGTCCTTGTATGTCTTTGATTGAGTGGGGGTGAGGATGAGGGTGGGATGGTGCGATTG
>NW_013953187.1:113867-114616 GCF_001266775.1 Austrofundulus limnaeus
ATTATTTTCCTTATTCTATTATTTTCCTTATTCTGGAAAAAAGTGCCTCTACTTTGAACTATTAGTTTGTTTTTAGTGAAATGCTTGCACACGTTTGAAAGTCTTTATTCTTGTCCTCCTAGTTCTGTCCGTCTTTTTCTCACAGTCGTCTTTGTTACAAGACTGTGCAGTACTGGGGAACAATAGAGATGATCCTGCCCTCGGATTTTGAGGTCATTCATTAGAGTTATAAAATACATTAATCTGGTTCGTTATGACAGGAGCTGTTTCTTAATAACTCTGACTAGTTGTTGCATCCCTAGTTAGCTGATAATCATTCCAAAACATACACAGAGTGCTTACTGATCACACAAGAACTGATTTTAAAACATTGCCGTTAACTGTTGGAGTCAAGTCTGTTTGTTACCAAAATATTTCATGAACCATAAGACAGATTATATGTATATCTACAACTTATGAACTTTTGAAGTAATTTTAATTCCAGATAATCACCACAGTCAACTGACCTTAGGAAACACAAAAAATGGCTTCAGCTCTATGAATTTCATGGATACAACTATTTAAAAAAACGAAATTCTTGGATATTGTTGCAGTTTTAGAATATTTTTTAAGTTCCAAAATACAGAGAAACAGGATGTTTGATTTTGTTGACAGGAAATGAACTCAGGCAGTTAAACCAACGAACAGACCACATGAGCTTGTTTATCAGTGAATGGCCATGACTGAGTCAGGAGGAGCTTTTGTAGTTG
>NW_013953187.1:115616-116150 GCF_001266775.1 Austrofundulus limnaeus
ATGAACAGGCATGTTATCATTCTGTGATGACATGCCTGTTCATGCATTTTCAAACCTGTACTTTTGTTTTCTCCCTGTCACACTTTTAGTTGTAATTCTGGACTCCGATGGTATCTTTCAGAACACAGGAATGTGTTCATGTACTAAGAAAACCAGTCCCGTTCTGAGCTGCTTCTAATGATGGAAGTTTTTGTTCTATCAATCTGGAAAACAGCTTTGGGTCAGGGAGAAACTGAAACACATGACATCGTCAGGGTGCTTTTTATGTAAACTTAACTGATGAACCAACATGTTCATGCTTGAAGCCGGTGTTGACATCAGGCTTTGTACATTTTCTGACTAATCAGTTTGATATATAACCTGTAAATGACTGACAGGAAATATGAAAGAGGAAGTACCAGCATGACAAACTGAAGCACTGTGCAGATGTGTCTCAGACTCTATTTACTAAAATTCTGTTTATTAATTATTTTGGGTAATCAAATTTTGGGGTTTAGTTTGCCGCCCCAGGTCTCTCAATGGGCCCCTCATGGC
>NW_013953187.1:116337-117713 GCF_001266775.1 Austrofundulus limnaeus
GTTTTACAGCAGGTTCCTGTTCTGCAGCACATAAAACACTCAGAATTACAGCATCACAATCACATCATTATTATTACACAATAGACACAAAGACAAACAAGCATACCAAATTTCAAAATGGCAGCATTTGTAAAATCGGACGTCTAAATATGAGCACAACAAAAATTGTCCAGCAGATGGCAGACAAGATTCTTCTTAAAGGGCTGMAGTTTTGAAATGGACTTTATGTTTTGAGGAATGTCATTCCATGCTTTAGTATAAACATAGAAGAAAGACCTCTGGCAGTAACAGTTTTTAAAAGTTGGTAATATCAGTTGTTCTTTTGTAACAGATCTAGTTGAATGACCACTTCCAGAATTTGATTTGGGCAGCAATGCACAGAGAGTTCCATAATTGGCAAAAAGCTAAAATCTAACCATGGTTATATAATAGCAGCTGCATTCTGGCGCGATAAGCTGTAAGTTTTATATTCAATTAACGTATGATCTGATTTGTCCACTAATTGGAAAAATAATCGGTGATTAATCGACTATAAAAATAGTCGTTTGTGGCAGCCCTATATGCGACAAAATCGCCACCCACTGCCAGTTATTGAGAAGGCTTCTCCCACTATGACTCTAGCTGCTGCTAGTTCCTGCACATGGGTTCAGCGGTGCTGCACAGGAAAAGCGTCCCCATGAAAAAAATTTGCTGGAGGGCAACGCTCCAAACTATGTAAACCAGTATGCCCATATTTGAATGTTCCTACCATGAAAATAAAAAGTGTTTTTCACTACAAACTGGTATAACATTGTASGTTATAGATCTAATTGCTACATTATTTTAAACATCCATTTTTGTTTGTATGAAACATATAGTTGAGATCAGCTGATTCCATCTGCTTCAGAGCATTCTCACTGGTTATACYCCATTTAAATGCTATGTGGATTTTTGCTGTTAGTACAAGTAATAAACACTGCACAGGCCACCAGTCCGTCAGGGTCACAGAGAGACATGTTGTCTGGAGTTTAGAAACTTGACCTTAAACGTCACAGAGAGGAGACAGCTGAGGTTGAACTGGAAACCTTTATGCTGTGAGGTGACAGTTCTGACTACTGCTGTGTTACTTTAAAACGTGCCAAGGTGGTAGAATTGATTTAATTTTTTTAACACAATTGTGATATGGTGTACGCTTGACACTATTGATTGTTTTTTTTTTTCTCGTTAGGTTGTTTTTCAGCACGTACCTTGTTCTGTAATTTTTGTACCATTTTTACAATTTACATGTTAAAATGTTCAGCTTTTTCAGGACATTCTTGCTATGACATTTGGTACGTCAGCAATTTATACTTTATAGAGATATTTAGATATTTAGCTTTTTCAGCTATGTTTTGTCT
>NW_013953187.1:118713-120617 GCF_001266775.1 Austrofundulus limnaeus
GTCTTTTACTGTGCGTGCCTGTCACATCAGTGCTGTGTAGCGTTCACACAGGGGTCTGATGCAGGTCACATTTAAAATGTAATGTGAACGTTCACACAAAAAGATCGGATTTTTTCAAAAAATCGGAACTGAGCATTAAGACCTGCAGTGTGAACGTAGCCATTGTGACCTTTCTGCTGTTCTTGTACTAATTAAATTTTTCATTCTTCTTTCTGCTTCTTTCTACTTTTTCATGTTTTCTGAGTTTTTAGCTACTTTTGAGCTAATTTGAGCTATTTTTTTAGCTAAATTCACCTTTTTGTGATAATTTTAGTTTCTTACTGCTTAATTAAGTAAATGTGCCTATTCTGTTTCTTTGCACTAATTTCAGCTAATATAGGCTAGTTTCCCCGCTTTTTTAGCTATTCATCAAAAGCCTTTCAGTATTAAGCATTCACACTGCATATTTGCAAGATGCAAATTCTCTAGTTATGATTATCTCTTTTCTTGTTTCTTAATTTCATAAATACTTGAAACACATAATTCCCTCAAGAAACTTACCAGCTGGCTTCTGTAAGGATATTTCCATATGTTTAAAGTAATTATTTACTGATATAAAAACTTGTAAGCTGAGACAGTAGAGCTGCTGTTGTGATGCAGCTGGCAGTTAGTCATTGTTGTGAGGTGTTTGTTATATCTGTTCTGATTAGTTCAAATGGCCCAGCTGCTTGGTTCAAGTATTTAATAGATGTTGGGTTGAACTGTTTGTGATGCAGAGATGTCAGGTTAAAGTGCTGGAGAAAYGTTGAGTTTAAGCATCAAGGACATCCGCACTGAAGCATCAGAAAGTTGTATAGTTCAAGTGTCAAAAGCGTAAGATTTAAGTGTCAAAGGTGTTGTGTTGAAGTGTCAGAGGCATCATTTTCAAGTGCTGGAAAAATATCACAGTACAGCATTGAAGAGGCATCATGGAAAAGTGTTATTAGCAGCAGCTGCTTTAACCAGCTTACTGTAGATCACTGTAGTTTTTAAGCAAGAATGCTCCTTTGCTTGTTATATTTAGATGGGTTATGGGCTTGTGCAAAATAGTATTCAGGGTTTAAAAAGAAAAAAAATTGTGTAGGTCTTCTGGACGGGTTCTTCTCTAATGAAACATTTCGTCTCTTCTCCAAGAGATCCATCTAGGGCTGCTTTGGCAGCCCACCAAGAGCCCAAAAAATGTTAACGTTGACAAGAAATGTGAAAATAC
Source organism: Austrofundulus limnaeus (assembly GCF_001266775.1). Taxonomy (NCBI): domain Eukaryota; kingdom Metazoa; phylum Chordata; class Actinopteri; order Cyprinodontiformes; family Rivulidae; genus Austrofundulus; species Austrofundulus limnaeus. Next base: position 119,942 of record NW_013953187.1, read on the forward strand.
GACTTAATGTAATGTAATTATGTGTTATTGTGTTATAGTGGGGATRACCAACCTTTTTGAGGCAGAGAGCTACTTCAGGAGTACAGAGAAACACAAAGGACTACTTGCTTGATACAAACATAAATTTACATGGCTCAACTTTAATTATAGTATTAATAAAAATAAATGTATATGTGTGTTTATACTGTATGTCTGCCTTATTACATCTTAATGTCAAAAACTCCTCACATAAAAGATCAATGATAATGGACAATAGTTGATATGATAAATTTTTAATAAGTGATCACAACTCAGATCTCAGAGTTCTCAGTTTTAAAACATTCTGGAGCTCTCTGTGTAACTCTAGCATGACTGGAAGTGTGGGTAGTTGTTTGTCTTTGTCTGTGTCCCTGTGATGGACTGGAGACCTGTCCAGGTGTTCCCTGTGATGGACTGGAGACCTGTCCAGGTGTTCCCTGTGATGGACTGGAGATCTGTCCAAGTGTTCCCTGTGATGGACTGGAGATCTGTCCAAGTGTTCCCTGTGATGGACTGGAGACCTGTCCAGGTGTTCCCTGTGATGGACTGGAGACCTGTCCAGGTGTTCCCTGTGATGGACTGGAGACCTGTCCAGATGTTCCCTGTGATGGACTGGAGACCTGTCCAGATGTTCCCTGTGATGGACTGGAGACCTGTC
>NW_013953187.1:121617-122843 GCF_001266775.1 Austrofundulus limnaeus
TTACTAGCGTGGTGTACCTAATAAAGTGGCCGGTGAGTGTACATGACAGTTTTGTAGAAATGAACACATTTGTAATTTTCAACATACAATGTTTTTTAATTAAATACCAACTAATATTTTTAAAGAAACTATAAACTATAAAATCTTCAAATCACATCCTCTTTGTACTAAAAATCTTTGTAAAATCTCAGAAGAACTCCAATCCTTGTAAAATATCAGTAATATAAAAAAAAAACTATAAGAAAAGGCTTTTCACCAATCACTGAAAATAATGTGTTTTGCTGCTCTGAGAGGTAAAGCTGTAATATCTGTGTCCTAAAGGGTTAATATTCAGTGGAGGGAGGGGCTACTTCTGTGTGTGGAGAGAGGGGAGCCCCGCTGTCTGCAGCCTTGCTGGGACAGAAKGACGACGGAGCGGAGGAGTGTTTCTCTGTGGGTCCAGCGAGTTGCAGCTGCTCGTTTTTAAACATTGAACACTAAAGAGATTTTAGATGACAATGACTGCTTTTTTGCACGCTGAGGGTCATTTACGATAGCTTTTTAGCTTTACTAATTTAGCACATGCTCCGCGGGTCGACGTCTGCTCTGAGTAAACAAACGAAGCTTAACCTGGCGGGGAGGCATGTAAAGCCTGGCAGGCTGCCAGGCTTTACATGCGCTGCGGGAACCCCTGGCTGCAATTAGTGCCATGTAGTGATGACGTGTGCAATGCACAATCAAGCACACYTCACAACACAACACATAACAATGGCAGAAGGTGGAGTAGAGCAACTTATTTCTGGATGAGGTTCAACTTCTACAGTATATCTGGGCCATTTGCAAGGTGTGCAACAGAAAAACTGGAGCCAGAATATGTGAACCAAGACTACAACATTAGCTACAACAAACTATCCCCCAGCCAACAATGAAATATGCACTCAGTCAACCTGACCCTTGCAAGCAGTAAAGTAAGAGCTGGAAAGAGACAATGCAGGGTGGGCTGTGGCTGTTAAAATGAAGAAGTTAATTTGGCTGATAATTTCCAAGTTTAATTTTAGAACACAGGGTAACGCGCGTGGGGCTGGTTTGTTTCGCCCGTGCGCTAGTAAGATGCAGTTTACTTGGCATCTGAAAATACATTTCCTCAAAGGTATTTTGAATCTGAAAAGAGCTTCACTGAGTGTGAAGTAGGCTGTGTCCAAAACGACAGGCCGGGTCCTCCGGAGGACCCAGACTACCCTGTCGAG
>NW_013953187.1:123065-124586 GCF_001266775.1 Austrofundulus limnaeus
TGTTTTTTATGATAAAAATAATATTTAAAAACATGTCCATACAAATGATAAAAGTATTAGAATTGCAACCGCTAAAATTTTTGTTTTTTTATCGCCATATTTTTTATTTAAAACGTACTCTTTTCTCTCACTTCATCCGCCATTACTAGCTTAAAAAAATCTCCTGTCAGGCAGCAATGCATTATGGGATACACTGGGCCGGGAAGGATCCATCAGACCTGTCCTTCAAATCGGGGAAAAGGAAGGACACATTTGTCGGCCGCATCGGAGGAGTCTTTGGTTTGGGACGTCRTTCGTCGCGGCGCTAMGACGTGGGCGGCCGACGAATTCGGCCTTCGGAGGACCCAGCCTGCCGTTTTGGACACAGCCGTAGTGTGGAGCACAGCGGACAGTAAATTTCACTTTCACTTTTGCTCTGTTACTGCCGAAAGTCTGCAGAAGTCATGGGCGGGGTGTGTGGGGATGTGGGGAGCGGGTGGGCTCTGCCATGAGGAGGTTCAGCTTAAAGACACGTCCCAGGGGCGTTTCTGTTACCAAAAGGCGTTTCTAGTCCCCACCTGTTGTTTTGCTCCTCAGCATGGCTTCCTAGAAATGCTGCAGAATTTCTCAAACATGCATGAATGAGTCAAAGCAAGACTTTGGGCATGTTTTTTTTATGAGAGTATAATATAACATGATATAAAATTCAAAAAAGTTGATTTTACATGATATTGCCCCTTTAAAAAATGTGGATTTTTAAAGGGCAGATGGCTCTCAATGAATTCAGCCAGACACTGGGCACGCTCAGTAAAAMGCAGCCATTACCTTGGACCGAGGATAGAGGAGTAATCCACCACGGTTCAAGTCAGGGGAAGATCGTTCAGTTGGTGTGAAGAACTCTCAGAACCTCACAGCGTCTCCTGGGCTGCTTTCAATCGAAGATCAGAGACGAAGCTCTTCTCTGTATCCGTCTCAAAAATAAAATACTTCCGCCATGGAGGTTTCAAAACAAAACCTGCTCTGTGCGGCTTTTGATAAGCTCAGATAATGAACGAGACCGAGTGTTGGACTGGTCCAGCGCTGGTTCTTCTCTCCGGAGAGCTACAGCTGCTTCCTTGTTGAAGCTCAAGACTGTTCTCACTACAACTGACTGTTGTTAGTTCAGACCAAAGATGTTAGTTAAAAAGTAGGAAGGTTAGTGGGCACTGCCAGGTGTTGTTTTCTTAAACAAAAATTGTTGACGTCTGCACAGTCTGTTCTGACCTGCACTCTGGTGAGAGCACTTTAAAGAATACTTAAAGAATGATTTACTGAAAATCTAAAAATGAATTATTTAATTTAAAAACATTCATTGTGATGATTCAGACAAGAATAAAATAAAATGTTTCATAATAAAGCTTAACCATAACGCTGAGTTTAGTTAAGTAAAATGCTTCAACAGAAAAATCTAATCAATCACTGTGGTTTCACAGTTAAATTTCAAGCAGTGATTTACATGAAAGCACAATAAAATATTGTAATAACTCCTTTTGTGATTTCTTT
>NW_013953187.1:124596-126211 GCF_001266775.1 Austrofundulus limnaeus
TTTTTATACTACATAAAATTACGAATAAAAATAAGATAATTCTGTTTATCTGATTAAGAAGAAAATGTTTCTTTAATATTTAATAAGACACATTGTGGCATAAAATCAATTTTAAATGAAACAAGTTTTCGTCTCTCTGAAGGTCTTCTGAGACCAAAGTGAAAGACAGGTGGAACTGTTTATTCCACCTCGAGGTGACCACTACACCTACCTTTATGGGTTATTCTATAGATTGCTAAATACAGTAAACACTCATGTAGTGTCAAGCAATTATTGTAATATTTTATGAAATGAAAAATACAAATTGGGAGATTTTTTTATTAAAAGAACAAAGCATTGGTGTTGTATACACTGGCTATTGGCTGCCCAGATTTCTAATGATTGTTGACCTGATGTTGTTTTATACAGAGAGGATAACAGTGCACACTGTATGGGGCGGCTGTGGCAGAGTGGTTAGGGGAGTTGTCCTGGAACTAGAAGGTCATTGGTTCAATCCCGTTCCAGCTGTCTCAGTTTTTGTGTCCTTGGGCAAGATAGTTCACCCCCAATGCCTCTGATGTGTGTCCCATCAGTGTATGAATGTGACTGGCACTGATTAGTCTCCAGATGATTGTACATGTTAGCTTTGTAGAGACCTAATAGAGTGCTGTGTGAATGGGCAAATGAGGACACAGATTGTAGTGTGAAGAACTTTGAGTATCCASGATGGATAGAAAGGCGCTATACAAGTACAGTCCATTTACAGTTTTTAAATTCATCAGTGTGTTCAGAGACATGTTTGACTTCACCAGCTAGCACGTTCTCACTCCCGACTCATCACATAGTGACACTTGTCCAGGTTCCCTCTGCGTCYGGTTTTGACACATCTTGGTAACCCTCTTGCATCAATTATTGACGCCCTGGGCTTTTCTGGGTTCGTGACACATAGGGTCTTTGGGTTGGGGTCCYTGGTTAATATTAGGGATCAGGATTATTTGTCATGCATTTTCTACACTTTTCAAAAGTATGACAACGGGCGCCTCCTCTTTGTTCTCATCTCGTCAATAACATGACGTAAGGGCAGTGTTTCCCCTACCATTATACAAAGGGGGGGGGGGGCAACAAGACGGCCCGCCCCTCTAAGAATTTCATGCCACGTAGTCATTTTTATTTAAATAAGTCCAGATCAAGTCCAGAGATATTTTTTGCGACCCTCCTTATCCACCTCTTGCCAAACCTGGGGAAAAAAGACGGCGCAGAGCAAGGCTGAGCGCTGTGTGTGGTCCTCACAAAGATAGGAAGACGTGTGTGTGCGCACGATGAAAACTCTGCTTTTAATCACGTAGCACTGATGCGACAGCTTTGCAAGCTACTTTTTCTTTCTTTAAAATAAAATGCGACAGGTGAAGCCACAGCATGGTTACCTTATCAATAATTTAGAATCACTAACACAGACCAGGTGTGCGACCAGGTACCTGCGAGTCCGTTCATGTTCTATAAACAGCGCTGATCAGCAGCGCAGCTGTAATGTCCCTCAACCTTTAAAAAAGTAACCAGAGTAAAAACAATGGAAAGACAGGCTACACACCAAGATTAAAGGTAAAAAGTAAAAGGTCCTTTAATAAAAGAATGGACC
>NW_013953187.1:131776-133852 GCF_001266775.1 Austrofundulus limnaeus
CTATATACCAGTGGTGGGCACTAGTCCCCTAAAGTGCAAAGGCGCTAATTGCAGACCTAAATTTCTCCTTTGCGCTTCATGCGCTTCAGGGGCTTTACTAACTTCTTCAAATGATGTGCAGATTTGCACTTTCTAAATTTAGAATCAAGTAGCGCTAATTGCAAATAATGTTTCAAATTCAATCGTCAATTTTGTCTAAAGTTAAGGGAGCGACGTCTAAATCCACTACGTTCCGAAGCCACATAACTAATTAAAACTTCGTCATTTTCTTCAACATTGGAGGGGAAAGCCATCTCTTGCTAAGACAGTGGAGCCCACTGTGTGGAAACAGCAACCCATCAGGCAGCATTATTGTTCACAGAGCTTTATACTCTTACTGACTCTCCTTCTGGGTGATGGTTTTCATTTAGTAGAGAGTTCCCACAATTCTTTGTGTGGCAGGAAGCAATTGGAGCTGCATCACTGGGTAACAATCCACCTGCGGTTTTGATCTGCAGAACCACACTTAGCTATGCAGTTGTACCTCCTCTCTGAGGGACACCGCTGCAATAAATATTAAATAATTAATAATAATAGTAAATAAAGACTGAACAGTAAAACCACAATGGCGTTTTTTTAAACACAGCAGTGCATTGGACTTAATCACACACACATTGAGGAACACTTCGTGTTTATTTGCTCATGAGAAGCGCTGTGACGTCCGGAACAGATCATGTTATTCTTTTTTTTATTTCATTTGTCTGAAGCCAGTTGTTAAAAGAGCTAGAACAGCCACTGGTTTGATTAATATGAGCTGATGTTCACATGACGTTTGCTTTTCCATCACCACCGTTAACAGAAAAAAAAGTTTTCTCTCTGCAGACGCGTCACAAAACACTGATCGTTGAGTGAAAAATAAACAATATCCAGGCAGCCATCCATCAATGTTGTTGTTTATATACTTATATGAGCTTTAGGAGGGTAGAGGGAGGAATTATAATTTATGCCCTCCTCTATCTTCACCACCAGCCCCCTGTCTCACGTTGTACTGAAACACGGAACAGTTAAGTTCACATTCTTATTTTGAAATGAATGGTTTRCTGCTCTTCGTTCTGCAGCGTCCTGAGAATGCATCACTTCAGTTGTACAATAAACAGTTTAAAATTACTAATATATCTGCATGCTTTATTACTAAAACCCTACCATGAACATAAGAAAATGACCAAGAAGCAGCAGAACTAGCAATCCACAACTAATTAATTTTTTAACACCATGACTCAACAGTCTGTTTCAACAAATCACCTCCCCAAACTGCGACATGTTCCAATCCGTGAAAGAAAATTATCATAGTTGGCACTATTGTGTTGACATGTCTCATGGTTTTACTTGAATGTTTTCTGGTGAACAGAGACAAATTTGTGCTTTTTAATTAGCTTCCTTCTGGTAAGTTATTTTGAGCATATGCGCTTTTGAACTTGCGGACCTAAATAAATTGACTAGCGCTTTAGAAATTGCGTAACTAAATTTTGAATTAGTGCTGCCCACCACTGCTATAAATCAAGCTAAGCAGCCCTGATTTACATGCATTCTATTATGTTTTTGACTGCATGGGCACAGGCCTCTCCAACTGTAACCAAACACATTGGCTCTTTCAGGTTGTAAAAATTATGGATAAAAAGCCATCTGCTATCATCACTGTACCATTATTAAGAAATATAATCTAATGAGCTTTGACAGCTTTATTAGCATTTGTTTTCTTAAACTGTTTCATAAATGTATCAGCCATGTAGCACCTGAGCCATATACATTTGTTGAGAGACAAAACAGCACTGGAGTCACTAGAAGTTCCACCAATCATGACTGTAAAAAAGCTTTTTGCAGGACAACCTTTGGACAGACAGCCTTCTCATTTAGGAGCTGTAAGCTTTGGAACTCATTACCATCTGATTTTAAGATTATAACTGACATTTAAATATTCACTTCAAACCTTAACAATTGGCTAAAGATGAAACAGATTTGTACTCATTTTAAAATATAATTGTTTATAACATAATTGTTCAGTAGTTTTAATTACATTGTATTATATCACTTTTCCAT
>NW_013953187.1:135751-136868 GCF_001266775.1 Austrofundulus limnaeus
CATGGAAAATTATTAATGGTCAGTGTTTTTACTCTAAAGGTCATTTCCTGTCAGGATGCAGGCAAATATTTTTGCATGTGAACACCAGACAGCAGTTTTTGCAGCTGGGGATTTATCTATCACTCCGGATTTTTCCATTCCCAGGAAGGGAAAGATTTCCATAACATCCCACAGACGTGACGCCGGCTGGTTCCCAGGGAAAAGGGAAGCTCTTGAGACCGTTGCAGTGATGAATCTGCAGATCCAAGCTCAGATGGTGGAACAAGTTTAGACAGACTGAGAAAGAACAGGATGACTCAAGAGATGAGAAAATCATCTGAAGGTGATGAAGATGTTTAACAGTGAGGAACCTGATGATGGTAATTGTGTTTGAGTGTTAAACTGTGTGTTATTTACAGCCTCTGACATCACTGTGGTTTTAACACCACTGTACATTATTCAGCATGTTTGTCAAAGGAGTTGTCGTGGAGAATACCTCGTTTCTTCTCCTGGCTCCTGCTTATTGAGTGTTCCTCCTCAGACCAGCAACAAGCTTTGAGCTTTAGGTGTGGTCAAGATTTGATAGTTTTATTTTACCTGTCTGTTGCTCTGACAGCTCTCAGTGTCTAAGGGTTATTTTTCTGTAAATTTGTTTTTGTCYTACAGTAAGTATGTGGAAACATTCCAGTAATTGTGTCTGGTGTGTTTAGGACTTGCATTACATTGGCATAATAAAGCATAAATTTGTTGTCTGATTTCTGCAGAAAACTTGTAGGTTTGATACTAAATCAATTTTTTAAGGACCATGGTTGCTGTGGGGGATACCAGCATATTCATCTGTATTGCTGCCTGTAGGCAAACCCAACACTTCTGCTATCACATCTTCTAGCAAACTTTTGCAGAGTATGTCTGGCAAATATAAATGGCAACTTTTTTATTTTATAATGTGCAAAAGACCTTTTTAAAATATTACCATCAAGTCATCAAGTTTTATAGAGGCAATAACCCCCTTCCAGTGTTGATTTTTAGGAGTTGTATTACTGTAATGCACATATGTCAAACACAAGGCCAAATGTGGCCCGCGGGTGACTCCCGTGTGGCCCGTCAGCCCCCACCCCCAAATCTATCTATCTATCTA
>NW_013953187.1:137504-139654 GCF_001266775.1 Austrofundulus limnaeus
CATAATGCAGCTACTCACTAGAAACTCATCAGTCAGTAAAACTTTATTTGTTTTAATTTTAATAATGTTTCTGAATTTATTTCAGATTTTATCAGTCATACACTTAGTTCTTATCAGTGTTTAAAAGAGGACATGTCTGTTTTGACTAAACACTGTTTAGTCAAAGTTAAAAATGAAAGGTCAAAGTTTTATTYCAAGTTACCCTTCAAGGGCCWCCATAACACTCATGTGGCCCTCAGTGAAAATGAGTTTGACACCCTGCTGTAATGTCATGAACTTTCACCACACTATGGGGGTTATATTTGAAAATGCTAACTTATAGACTGTCTTGTCACTAAAAAACACTGATCATTCTAAAAATCTGGTGGCTTTGTTAAAAAACAGTTATGTTGTGGCCACATGATAATAAAATGTGGCCACGAGATAATTTTGAGCTGTGTGTCTCTTTGTGAGAGATACAGACAATGTCAGAGTCAGATTTTGAATACATTGTTTTTGTTTAGAATGATCCTGCCCCATGCTAATTATTATTATTTGGTGTATGTTAATAAAAACTGTTCATCTTTCACAGTAGACTAATACGAGATGAAGTTGAATGCCTTAAGTGTGTGTTGGCAAACAGATTTTTTTACTGTGTTCCTGAATGCAACATAACTCCATCTTCTTCTGTAGCCAAGGCACACGGCTGTGTGAGAGGAGCTTGTTTTGAGTGTTGAGCTTCAAAATAGTAAAATAAAGCTCGAGTCGTTACTTGTGTCCTATAGCTGCAACATATAATGCTAAAAGTTATTTCATGCCTAACAAAAGTGACTGAAGTATATCATTCATTCCTATATTTAAATAAATGGAAGTTAATTAAAACCTTTCCATGTTATGCTGCATTCACACCAATTGCGTTTTGAGCATCGGGGTGTCAGATTTACATGCAAAGTCTTTGGTGGACACGCYTTAAGGGATGTCAAAGTGCTGTGGCACATCTAGCGCAGTGTGTTTTGAAGCATTTGGAGCATTTGACATGCGTCTCAAACGTCCAAAGTGTCAGACGCTGAAGATGGAAAATCTGAACCGTTGCCGTTTCCCTGAGTATCAGCCAGTCAGAGACTCCACTATGTGACGCAGCAGTGCATTTTTTGATGGAACGGTCTCCAGAAAGATGTCCACTAACCTGAGACAGATGGACAGGAACACTTCAACAGTTGTTGATGTCCTGGCAGGAGATGTGGGTATCAGTGTGGGTCAGCGGCTCGTCAAACTGAGCTCTGGACAAAAATAGATCTGAAAGCGAGCCTTGTCAGCGCTCAGCTCATGGAGTGGTGAAACTCCCCAAACTCAGAACTCCTCTGAATCATCTGGTGAAGTAATTATGAGTTGAGCGGGACATATTCTTTTGTTTTATTTTATTTTCTCTTTACCAGATGAGACCTGGACTCAAACCTTACCAGATGAGACCTGGACTCAAACCTGACCAGATGAGACCTGGACTCAGACCTGATCAGATGTGACCTGGACTCAAACCTTACCAGATGAGACCTGGACTCAAACCGTACCAGATGAGACCTGGACTCAAACCTGACCAGATGAGACCTAGACTCAGACCTGATCAGATGTGACCTGGACTCAACCTGAACAGATGAGACCTGGACTCAAACCTTACCAGATTAGACCCGGACTCAAACCTGACCAGATGAGACCGGGACTCAGACCTGACCAGATGATACCTGGACTCAAAACTGACCAGAGGAGACCTCGACTCAAACCTGACCAGATGACACCTGGATTCAGACCCGAGACCCAGACTCAAACCTTACCAGATGAGACCTGGACTCAGACCTGACAAGATGAGACCTGGACTAAGTCCTGAGACTTGGACTCAAACCTGACCAAATGAGACCTGGACACAGACCTGACCATATGAGACCAGGACACAGACCTGAGACCTGGAGTCAACACTGACCAGATGAGACCTGGACTCAAACCTTTTTTGTGTGTGTGTGTCACTTCAGTAGAAAATGAAACCAAATATTAGTTTATTTAGTTTATTTATGTCTTCATCATCAGTGACTTTTTTTAAGTGAAGAGAAAATAGAGACAGAGAGAAAAACAGAGAGAGAAGTGATTAGAAAGACAGAAAGATTGAAATAGCGATTAGG
>NW_013953187.1:143444-145675 GCF_001266775.1 Austrofundulus limnaeus
GGAGACGGGTCATTTTGACCCGGAGGACAAAGGGTGTATACAGAAAATGAGGACAACAGGAGGGTTAAGAACAAATTTGTGCGTACCAACGGTTCTTGCATGAGGCCCAATGTTTGTTTATTTAGAGCAGCACCAGTGAAGTGAGGACCTAGCATTAGAACATAGTATCAGTGTGCTGGTCACTTAAGCGTACGTCTATCTTTTGCAGCTTACAGCAGTGTTTTTTGCCCTTTTGTCATGTTGACATAAGTTGTTTAACATTTAACATGCAAGGATGTTACAGAGCCTTAACCAGAAACAGAGCACTGTTAGCTGCCAGAGAGAAACACACACACACACGGCAAGGTTTTAAAATTGTCAGCCAATTTTTGAAGATTGGAGAGACCCCATACAAGAGGATAAAAAAATCAAGGGTATAACAAGTTCTATAGTGTGTGGTGTACAGTCACACGGCAAATAACACCATACACAAACAGATTTCATTCAAAAACATTCAGATCGCAGACTGGAAATCTCGTGAAACCTTTTGAGATCAAACATGAGTTCAGAGTAAATAAACATTGCAGATGAGCAAGAAGCAGTGGTCGTAGTTTGTGGACAATTTTAGCAGAGAGAAAAACAATTCAAAAAGACGTCTCCAACGTCCGGCGAACTTTCTGGTGAGCCATGGCAGTTTTTTTTTTTTTTGTTTTCTGTCTTTTGGATTTCCCTCCGTGTTTACTTTACCTTGCTTTCTGATTCGCTACTTGTCACATTCAACAAGGTTGCAAACGTTGTTGAATGTGGGAGAACACCACATATGCTGGGATATTGGGCCAAGACAATCCGACAAGTTGAATATCCCTGATTTGAGGTTGGAGTGGTCCCGATGTCCTTCCGAGCCCACTAGCAAAATCTTAGTACACCACACACAGAAGAAAAATCTCCTGAAATTATCTTTAGAGCTTTCATGATAATTGGAGTGTCCTTAAGACTGTTGGAAGGGCAAAATCTGTCCAAAAATGGGCACATTTATCTTGCTGTGTGAACCTGGTAGTAACCGATGTGTGTTTGTGAGTGTGTTAGCAAGCATCTGGTCATATTTTAATGATATCAGGAAATAAACTTTACTATGACCCCCGCACGCGAAGCATAAATGGGAGTCATATTGTTTTCATACTGTTTATTTTTTATTTATTTTTTCAGTGATTTTGGTATAGCACAAAAACGGCTGCACCAGTCAACATGAAATTTGGCAGGACTGTAGAAGAGTCTGACCTGCACTGCGCCAGCCAACAGTTTTACAATAGACCCCATATTTGAGGAGGGAGCTCATTTCAAAGTGGGGMTGACTAGACATGCATAATTGCTCATAACTCAGAAACTGTTCAACATAGAAGCTTCAGATTTCTTTTGTTATTTAGCTCTGATGAAGCTCTATCCATCAGGTCAACCAATCCCCCCCCCCCTACCCCCCCAAAAAAAATACCCCCACACAAACCACTACAATTTTGGGATGCATCTGGTAACATGACATTAAATAGGAATAAAGACTTCTGAGTTCTGGTGCATTTGTGCGTGCGGGGGTCATTATGTTAAATGTTAAAAAAACAGACCCTTATTCTTTGCCTTGCTTCGTACAGAGGGTCTGGACTTAAGGCTATTCAAAAACAATTTCTTGCTGGGGGCGTGGACTCGAAGTTTAAAACGATTGCATGTGATTTACCAAATCACTAACATTAGACTGTGACGTATGTAGGCCCTCCACCCACAGCCTGTCTGATGAAAAGTTCCACTGTGTTTCTGCCTCCCAAAATAATGGAAATCATCAATGCAAACTGTGACAGCAGATTCAGTGAATCTTTTAGCAGGCTCAGTTATTCCATCACCACTTTCCCTATAAATCCTGCAAAATGTGTCGAATATGTCCAGATTAGAACTTTTAAATGAGTTATTATGGTTGGGAAATTTTAGTAAGCTAAATGAATATTGGAAAGAGCCATTGAGTTATTTCCTTTTGTGCACCATTTTCACATTGAAAAGAACACAAATATGAGAAGGATGGAGTCCAGCAAACAACATTCAAACCTTTTTAGAGGGTTTGAAAATAGCTTATTTTCATTTGCATTGTAGAAAATTCTACCTGCATTTTATAACCATAAACTTGAACAGTGCATAAAAATACACTTTAGATGCAAACAGGTGGTGTGTGTGTGTGTGTGTGTGTGTGTGTGTGTGTGTGTGTGTGTGTG
>NW_013953187.1:145945-147900 GCF_001266775.1 Austrofundulus limnaeus
GTGTGTGTGTGTGTGTGTGTGTGTGTGTGTGTGTGTGTGAGAGAAAATAATGCTGATGTCAGAGTTATGTAAAAGCTGTGATGTCACCAAGCTGAGCTCCTTGGCCCGCTTTCATCATGAGCTCTGATATTTAAACCCATTGGGTCGTTGCGGACACTCAGTCTGACCTTCATATATACACACAAAGCTGATCTCTCACATAAATGAATGACATTTTGATATCTTGACAATTTTGATTTTGACAAATTTGACAATTTTTCTTTCTTTTCTGATTTTCCAGTCTACATGTGTTTTGTGGACTTTGAGAAGGCATTCAACTTGTTCCTGGAGGTACACTGTAGGGGGTTCTCTGCAAGTAAGGAAGTGTGGGCCCGATGTTACAGTCCCTGTACAAGCGGTGCAAGAGTTTGGTTTGCATTGCTGGGAGTAAGTCGGAACCAATCATACTGGGAGTTGGATTCTGCCAGGGCTACCTGTATGCAATCAATAATGTTTCAAAATTATTTGTGTTTTGCATAACAGAACTTGTAACTTGTAAAACGATTTGAAATTTGTATCTGTGTGCTTGCGATTTGTTACTGTGTACTTGTGATTTGTAATCAACTTGTAATTGTAATATTTTTAATCTATTACACATAAAAAACAGCAGTTTTACCTCCTCAGATGGTTAAATGCAAGTTCACAAATAGTATTCTACAAGCTGCACATCAAAAACCTGTAARGTTCACAATTTTGCAACAATTGCACCAAAACAAATGTTGCAAAAATGATTTCACACTTGTGTAATCATTATTACACAAGATTTCACACTTGTGTAATCATTATTACACAATGACATTTTAATTTGTTTTCATATAATTTTTAAAATTATGGTTAAAATTTTGTTTGTGACAAGACAAGTCACAAACAAAATTTTAACCATAATTTTTTCTACGTGCACAAACACAAATAAATGAATACAACTGCACAAATCTGCTGCTGTGGGTTACAAATAGTGCAGTTCAAGTGACAAATTTGCTGCTGTGAATCACAGATACTGGATCACAAGTCACACCTTGTTTCTGCTTGGCTCTGCCTTTTGAAACAAATTTAAAGGAGACGTGTGTTGCGAAATGATCTGTAGCTTGAAGGTCATGCTATGCCCGCCCAGTAGAGGGCACTGCCTGCTCTGGACTCAGTTACTGCCGCCTCAGTGCCACTACCATCTGCTGCTTCTAAAACACGGACCTGGACTTTTTTCTTACCAACCTCCAGCTTTGCTTCGTTGAAAGATTACAGTTTTAAAGGTAATATTAACAGATTACTGATTATTTATACATTATTTCTTCTTTACTGAAGGCTGCTATATGCTAACATGTTCAGTAGCCTACAACTAAACAAGATTGTTATCCTGTTTTTATTGTGATGTTTTACTTCACTTCAGTCTATTTTACTAATGAAACTCACTGATACAACGAATAATCTGTTTAGATTTCTTCGCTGGATCCAGATCATATTATTTTAAAGTTAGTTAGCTTACTCGCTAGCCTTAAAGCTATGTTACATATAGAAAACATTACAAAATGAATGCACAAGGCCTACGTGTCTGGTGGATTAAACTAAGTTTTATTTTAAATATTTAAATATTTTTTATTGATAAATGTTTGACATTTTAATTTGTTTTCATAAAAGCAGTATTTGTCACAAACACCAGTTCTTTTAAATAACAGATTATATGAACTGAGACAAAAATGAGCATTTATCTACCAAATACTGCAGCTTTTCTTTGTCTACCAATTAACATTTTCTTTAAAAGCTACTTCCTTCTGTTAAATAATTTCATTGATTTCATTGATTTCTCTTATTACATGTCAGCTTTCTTCACAAGACAAAAGTTTTTAACTTGCATCCCCCAAACCCAAAAAAAGATGTAAAACATTAGCTGGACATCCATTCTATCAATACCTAAATCAACC
>NW_013953187.1:150054-151510 GCF_001266775.1 Austrofundulus limnaeus
ACCAACATCTGGTGAAAATTTCATGTCATTAGCACCTCTAGTAATCTATTTACTGAGAAAAATGGTGACGTGTTCAATACTTATTTTACCCGCTGTGTAGGGTTTTACGGATTGATTTATAATAGTTTGGATTTAATTTGTAAATTAACCAGTCATACAAGGACATGCAAATTATAGAAATAAAACTACAAACCTTTTTAAACTTAAATTAAATAATAAGTGACTAAATGTTTAACAAAGAAAGTGAGCACAGAAAATGAAATCAAGTTTCAAATATATTATTTACAAACAAAATAGAATAATAACAAAATAGAATATTTTGCACCTGCCTAATTTTGTTTAACCAATTATTGCACACTTTCTGTAAATCATACAAACTTCATTTCACTTCTCAAATATCACTGTGTTTGTCCCCTATATTAATTCAAACAATCAATGATTTATAAAGGTAAATCGGTAAAATTAACAAGCGTGCCCAAACTTTTTCGTATGACTGTATAAATGTACTGTAACTTCCCCATTGTCACACACAGCAACTTTGTAGTATACAGAAACCCACAAAGGATCACTAAAGTGAGTTAATTCATTGTTTTGTAATTGACACAAGTGACATGTTTTACGCATTTAAAGAGGAACTTACCCCAAAATTTACTTTTTTTAGCTGACAAACTGTCTAGAATGTGTCTAAAATGTTATATAGTACTGTTTCTTTGCTAATTTAGATGTTTTTGTGCGTATTTGTTCAAATCTGTAATATTTGGTCTAAAAATGTGTTTTTGCTGCTCATATCGGCTGTGGTGTAGTGGTAGAGCAGCTGGCTTTGGACCCGCAAGTCACAGGTTCGACTCCCCGCCATGCCTACATGCCGTTGTGTCCTTGGGCAAGACACTTCACCCACCTTGCCTACTGATGGTGGTCAGAGAGGCCGGTGGCGCAACATGGCAGCCCCGCCCCTGTCAGTCTGCCCCAGGGCAGCTGTGGCTACAATGTAGCTTACTGCCATCAGTGTGTGAATGTGAGTGTGAATGAATGATGCATGAAAAATTGTAAAGCGTCTTTGAGGGTCTCGAAAAGCGCTATATAAAACTAATGCATTATTATTATTATTATTATTATATGGGCAGAGCAGTGGTACTGCAGGATAATTTGCATATTGGTTAACGGCTCTCCACGGTGACGTGCTTCTCCACGGTTTCATCACAGCGGCTGTGTTCTGGTATAAAAGCCTCTCTCTAAGACACGCCCCTGCAGCAGTCAGAGGGTGGAACAGTTAGCAAGATTAGTATGATCGTCTGTTGACCTTCAGCCTCGGGTGGGGAGAGGAGCTGACTGCTGCGCTTCTCTCGCTCTCTCTCCACACACACACACACACACACACACACACACACACACACACACACACACACACACACACACACACACACTGGGACACTGGGCCTCATGCAAGAACCATTCG
>NW_013953187.1:151520-152731 GCF_001266775.1 Austrofundulus limnaeus
CACACACACACACACACACACACACACACACACACACACACACACAGTGGTTGACAGACACTGAAGACAGGAAGTGAGCTCTAACGGTTTTCTAAGTAATTTATCAGTTGTGTGATTATGGTGACTTTTCATGGACAGAAATGTTTTGATTCAAAGTTGATAATTTTAAAATTTTGACACTGAAATGTGAAGAAGATAGACTAAATGCTAATACAAAATATATACTGTATAATAATTTACATTTGAAATATGAAGATCCAGCAGCTGAATATGAGCAATTGTGATCTTCAACTTGTAAGTTTGAAACTTGGATATGTTTCTTAAAGAAGTTYGCATGTTAAACTACAGCTCAAACAGCTAATCAAGTTACTAATAAAATGACACAAATGTAGATTTCCGTTCGGGACTTGACAGTCGTAAGTGGCTTAATAGAAGACAACTGAAGGATTTCTTGATTTGTTATACCAATTTACAATAATGATGCCGTTAAGGTCACAGGAGTCACTGGTCCATCCCTTCATCCTGTCAGTTGTTTGGGTTTCTGTCACTTGTTTGGATGTTTCTTAACCAGGCGAACAGGTGAGCTGTTTTTTGTTACATCTTTCAAGGTGCAAATGGTTGTGAAACTGTCTGAGACAACAATCAAAGCTGCACTTCAGGTGTTAAAAGGATGGAATGTGCGTACGCCAGCCCTGGAGTTGGCGTGGGACTGCGCACATTTCTACATTCATTTCAGTTTTGATACAACTGGAGTTTTGCYTGGAAAATGGTGTACACACACTTTTTGTGCGTACGCACCGTTGATACAAGGCCCCAGTTCTGTCCTCGCTCTGTTGGTTCTCAGTGCGCTTCACCAGAATTGATTTTAAAATGATCATGCTGACTTATAAATGCCTAGATGCCTGTTTATAGTGTTGAGAATTGTTTCTACCTTATGTTCCATCACATGCCCTGAGACCATTTGATCAGTTGTTTTTGGTCATCCAGAAAACTAGATTGAAGCTCAGAGACCAGGCTTTTTCAGTCGTGGCTCTCAAACTTTGGAACYATCTGCCATGAGCCAAAATTTTCTTCTTCACTTCCTGTTTCTTAATCCCTTTTACAAGCAAATTTGTTCTTACTAACATTTAACCCGATGTGAGCTGAGTCTTTTAACAATGTTTGCTGTTTAGTGTTTTTGGGATATTTTCAAAAAAAAAAAACATTGTACC
>NW_013953187.1:154920-157013 GCF_001266775.1 Austrofundulus limnaeus
TAGAATATCGATACATTATCGGGGAAATGAAATATCGCGATATTTCAGTGTATCGATATTTTCTTACACCCCTAGTTCTGACCTGACTGACTGCTCAGAGTCAGCAGCAGATCCTTTAAGCTTTTTAATGTGAGATTTGTGGCTTCTGGGTGTCAGAATAGCTCCTACTCATCAGGTTGTAGTTTAACTCCACCTCTGACCAGCAGCTGGCTGTAACACAGTCACGCTTCGTCTCTTCAGTAATAGAAAAGATCAAGTTTACAAACAGAAGCACTCATACAGTATTCACATTCGTGTCTGGGCAGAAAGTATACTGAAAGCAAACAACCAACAATGAACAATATGCTGCAACAGAGAATCGACCCATTATTCAACGGTTTAGATTAAAAATAAATTATGCTCAGAGTCTTTTTGCCAAGGTTAAAGAGCTGTATGAGATGAAACAACCGTAGAATTTTGACCAAGTTGCGTTACACAATCTGTCCATGCTGAGAAGAGACTTAGTCAGTTATACAAAATGTAGTCATTATTTTACGAGTATCTCTTCCTTGTTAGAAGTTCATTTATTTCTGTTGATTGTGTAAACCATTTATTTCATTTATTTGCATTGATTTTACGCAATAAAAGTACGGTGCCAGGAAATTCTACGACATCACACCCTATTTGTACATCCAGCCACAACTCAGAATGGGATCACTTTTGTTTAAATTTTTGAAGAAATGAGTGGTCACATATTTTTTTTAAATGGTATGTGTTGGGTTTCTGCCCACCTGAGTGTTGTCAGATCCAGTGAGCACGTGACGTTTCACTGATCTTCCCTTTTAAAGGTCCAGTATTATGTGTTTCTCAGGCATATACTGTAATTCAATTCTGTTCCAAAATAAAGTAACTATATCACCTTCAGTTGTTATAAAAATGCTGTTTATATATATAAATCAAAAATAAATTTGACTTCACATCATAGCTGTTTCTAAACACCTTGAAATTGGCCTCTGTCTCTTTAACAACCTCCTTCCGAGCCCGTCACACCCATTTCTGCTCGTCATCACAACAGCTTCATGCCATTTACAGCTGGTTTTAGGAGTGTTTGTTGTAATAATAATAAAAAAGAAGCAAAATTATACAAAATTGGTTTTGGAAAATAGCAGCTCAGGATACAATTGAACCTTACTTGAATGATCCCTGGAATGTATGTTTTCTGAAGAACCAGTGTYAGTACAGAGGTGACGTTTCAGCTTGGTAAGATCTCCCAGTCATCCTCTCACACAGATCAGTCCATCCGTCCGTCCATTTTCTGCCGATTATCTGGGATCGGGTCATGGGGGCAGCAGCCTAAGCAGAGAGACCCAGACTTCCCTCTCCCTAGCCACTTGGGCCAGCTCATCTGGGGGAATCCCAAGATGTTCCCAGGCCAGCTGAGAAACATAYTCCCTCCAGCGTGTCCTGGGTCTTCCTCTGGGCCTCCTCCCAGTGGGACATGCCCAGAACACCTCACCAGGGAGGCATCCTAACCAGATGCCTGAGCCACCTTAGCTGGTCAGTGTTAGGCTAATTTATTTATTACTAAAATGTGGTGTAAGCCAACTAAAGAACACATAAGTTATTAAACAGCATGGAATAAATTTCCATTGTTATGCTGATGATACTCAGTTATATTTATCCATGAAACCTGATGAATCCAACCAGTTACTTAAACTACAAGCATGTCCTACAGACATAAAAACATGGATGACTCAACTTTCTGCTCCTAAACTCAGATAAGACAGAGGTTATGGTTTTTGGACCTGAACATCTTAGGGATCAACTTTGCAGCCTTTCACCTCCTCTGGATGGCATTAATCTGGTATCCAGTTCTAATGTAAAGAAACTTGGTGTTATCAGGATATGTATTTTAACTCCCACATTAAAAATGTTACAAGGAACGCCTTCTTCCACCTGCATAAATATTACTAAAATTAGAAATACAGTATTTTGTCCAAAAATGACATGGAAAAACGGATTCATGCATTTATCATGTCTAGACTGGATTACTGTAATTCTTTATTATCTGGGCATTCAAAAATCTCTTTAAGAAGTCTTCAATTAATCCAAAA
>NW_013953187.1:157836-160670 GCF_001266775.1 Austrofundulus limnaeus
GAGTTATTAGCAAAGTTTGCTACATAAACTAGTAATATCTGGGGTCACGAGGGTCTGCAGCTCTTATTTTGTGGGTCAGAAGGAAATAAATTAGAAAACCACTGATCTAGTGGATAAATGACACACATGTGACCAACAGGTCTGACAGCTTTCACCCTCAGCTGTTGACAATTATATTGATCTATAACATTTAAACAACTAAATTAGTGCTTTTAAATTTAGCCCATAAATTTAGCAAGTGTTAATCCACTAATGAAATAATGTATTAGCAAAAGCCCTAAAGCATTAATCAGGAAATTAGTTCCCCTATTAGTGCTTTAGGGGAACTGTGCCCACCACTGTTAAAAACCATTTGCATAATTAGGAAGGCAGTGTGTGTTTCATAATCAAAACGGTCAGGCCAGATTGAAATGTAGTCGTGTGACATGATTCCAGTTCTTCTTGTGGTTTTGTTCTCGAGCACAGCCGAAACTTTGAACAAACATTTCTGAACTTCTTTCCCAGAAGAAGGTGCACCTGGACCAGTTCTTCTGTGTTTACCTGTGTCTCTTTCCTGTCCTTCCTGTCCTCCAACCCAGCCGGTCGAGGCAGATGGCCGCCTGTCCTGAGCCTGGTTCTGCTGGAGGTTTCTTCCTGATTAGCAGGGAGTTTTTCCTCTCCACCGTTTGCTCAGGATGAGAGACTGTGATGAAGTGATTTAACAAAATCTGCTGATTTCTTCTTTAGATTGTTCTTTTTTCATGTACAGTGCCCTGAGACAACATATGTTGTGACTTGGTGCTATATAAATAAACTGAATTAAATAGATCGTAATATAAGCTATGAAGTATAACCGTAGATCACAACAACCAAACAAAACAACGTGAGTTGTTCTTCAGCTTACCTAGGCAGACAACAACAGTGTTTGTGTATTTATGAGTGTTGGAATTGCATTGTAACTTCCAAAAATGAGGTCCAACCATTTTTTTAAGAATTGTGTCATCCTTGTGAAGATCCTTGTGTGTAGTTTCCTTGGCATCCAAAAATASATTTTCTAGGCGCGCACTCTCACCTGCAGTGGAGGTGTTTATACTTCGTGTTTACGTTGTTGAAGATTTCTCCAAAAGGACATATGGCAGAACACTTTATAACTTGTAAACAGGAGAGCTAAAGCGTGACGAACAAACAAACTGTTTGAATGGTGCGTGACGCACGCATCCTTTGCGGAGTTTGCACGACCACACTCTGGGACACTGCACAGGGGCAGAGATGGCATGATTGTGCCACTTTTGTTCATGTTTGACGCATCAGCTATAAACCAAGCTTAATGCAGACTCTGCAGCTGAACACGACTGAAAGGATTTAATTTCCACTTTCTTTCTGATGAGACATTAAAAAAATGCTCATACCACAGGAACTGTATAATGGAAAACTTTAGCAGTTTTAAAACTGTAACTTTTTCATATTGGGGTATACGSTGAAACTGGTATGTAGCCCATGGCTATTTTTACATACCTCAGATGTAAGAAGTTGTTTGAGCTGCTTTATTCTTGTTATTTCAATCCAGCTGCCCATTTTCCACTGACTTCTGACATCAACCAGGCATTTTTGTCAACACAACTGTGACTCACTTAAAGGAGACCAATTATGGGTCCTAGAAATGTTTATGGTGTGTCTGTGGGCTATCCAGACCATGTTCATTCAATTTAATTACAAAATAATTCTCAGATAATAAAATTTCCCANATCCTATAGTTAGACTTAGGTTTCCTGCATTATTCTTCATTTCTGCTGCTATAGACTTAGACTGCTGGAGCACAAACTGAGCACATTTCTTCACTCTGCTGTTGTCTTTAATCTCTCTTCTCTACATGTTTATTGTAATTATTTCTATCAATAACATGTTTTTTTCTTTTTCAAGAATCGTTTATTGTCATACATACACAACATCAAGATGCAATGTAGAACGYAATTTGCAGTTTAGAACATCCGTCCGGAGAAAAACACACATTTGACAGACACGGGGGAACGAATGTCCAGGGTCTTTCGCAACATAGTGCGCTACTTTTGTAGTTTAGAATACATTCACATAGGAAGGATGAGTTTAAAAAAGAGCTTTGATCCTGTGTTTTATACTGAAAAACGTACAAGCATACACTCCAAAAAACTACTCTGCGAAAGAAAGTGAAGCTAAGGAGGGGAGGGGGAACAAAACATATATAGTAAGGGGGAGGGGTGCAGCYGAGCTGGTGACATCCAAGGCAGCGTGCCGGGACCGATCAGAAGACCTACAGAGTCCKACCAGTTGTTATCAGTCAAGCACAGGTCACCAGAGTTCAGTTCTCTGTCTCCACCCAATGCGGCCTTCGGACCGGGTCCAGACACAGGTGGGGGTTGGGATGGGGGATGGCGGGGGGTCAAGGCTTCCTCCACGCGTATCATCCCAGGAAGGTTTATCAGCCTGCGACCAACGTCACAGCTGTGGGAATCCGATGATAGAAAAATAATTKTTTGGGGCAAGCAGCAGTCTTTTCTTCTGCTTTTAACTCTTAACTGTGCTTTTGTGTTGCGAGAATTGCCAATATTCCAGATTTGTTTACCATCTCGCCTCTCCCGTATGAACTTCACCCAGATGTTGCCTTACTCTTCACTGGCATCCTGCTGGGCTGCGGTCCTAGCCAGAARCACATCCAGTTTGCGACTTAAATCCCCCATCATTTGAGTCTCTTTTTGTCTCTTTTCCAGAAGAAGGTGCACCTGGACCAGTTCTTCTGTGTTTACCTGTGTCTCTTTCCTGTTCTTCCTGTCCTCCAACCCAGCTGGTCGAGGCAGATGGCCGCCTGTCCTGAGCCTGGT
>NW_013953187.1:162371-164289 GCF_001266775.1 Austrofundulus limnaeus
AATAAATGCAATGTTAAACTACGCAGCAGAAAGGCACGTGCATCTACGCAGGGCTCCATACTCCGGGACGAGGCAGGAAAGCAGAAACATCTGAACGTCACGTGAAGTAAATATGCGCTACGTCAGAATTTATTCGGCAAACGTGTTTCCATCTCCCGTTTTGTGCATTAACTACTTTGCGAATCATCCAAAAACCATCTCAAGCGAACGTAAAATCTTTTTAGCGAATTAAGGATTTTTTTTTTCGAATTTTGCTGTTTCCATCCGAAGTTTTTTTTTTTCACATTTTTAATGTGACACTTCTAAATGCGCATCAAAAAGCCTCGATGGAAACACGGTTACTGACTCAGCAGTAACACCGACTCAGCACTGACGCAGCAGTAACACTGACTCAGCAGTAACACCCTGATTTTCTGATGTGCATCAATTTCTCTACATTAGAGCATGATGATTCTATGCAGTTTTCCTTCACTCGGTTGATCTTCATTCTCTGAGAATTTCACTGTGATGTATTAGAAACTCCTTTTCTTTTGTTTTACATGTTGGATTCAGTTTCTTTTCTGTAAAGGGAATATTTATTGTAATGTTACTGTTTAAATATTTAAACTTCATTCGACGAAGTCCATCATGTGAGAGTATTTTTGTTACAGCTGTCTATTTTAATAACAAAAATGAGCTGATTGTCAGTCAAAGCATCACATGACCTGAAACAGCGATTACACTGTGTTTCATATTTACCTGCTGTTGTCGGTTCAACACATTCAGCCAGTAATAAATAATTCCTGGAGAAACTATGAAAAGGCTTGCTTCTTGGTGCAGGATTATTGGTGAACYTTTTAGAGATTTCTGTTAGCTACCACCACACCAAATTTAAGCTCAATATGGCTAAAAATAGTCAAATTTAGTTTGGGATCTGGGATTGTTTATTTAGATTCTGAAGATAAGAGATTTTTCTCAGCTACCACCACATATAATTTTCACCTAAATGATCTGAAGAAGGAGGCCTTCCYYACTTGGCTTTCCCAGAGGACTCCTGAAGCAGCTGACAGATACAGGGTGGTAAAGAGGGTCGCAACTTCTMTGGTTGTAGATGCAAAAACTTATGCATGGGAGYAATTKGGGGAGGCCATGGAGAAGAATTTTTGATTGGCCTCAAGGAGGTTCTGGCAAACCYTTCGATGACTCGGAAAAGGAAAGCGTTCCCTGGCCCAGGCTGTACTTGTCTTGGGTGGGYAACTGCTGACCAGGACTGAGGATATCATGGGGTGGTGGAAGAAACACTTTGAGGATCTCCTGAATCCAGCTTTCATGTCCACCTTTGAGGAGGCAAAGTCTGAAGACTRGGGGGAAGACGAGTCCAATACCATGGCAGAGGTCACCGAGGTAGTCAAAAAGCTCCAAGGTGGCAMGGCGCGAAGGGGTGGATAAGATTCGCCCCGAGTTGCTGAAGGCTCTMGACGTTGTGTGGCTGTCATGGTTGACATGTCTCTTCAACATCACATGGTGGACTGGGACAACTCCTGTGGAGTGACAGACCGGGGTGGTGGTTCCCATTTTTAAAAAGGGGGACTGGAGAGTGTGTTCTTACTATCGTGGGATCACACTTCTCGCCCTCCCCGGGAAAGTTTACTCCAGGGTGTTGGAAGGGATGCTCCSATCAATTGTCAAACCTCAGATTCAGGAGGAGCAGTGTGGCTTCCATCCTGGACGTGGAACAGTGGGCCAGATCTTTACCCTTGCAGAGTTGCTAAGGGGGTTGTGGGAGTTTGCTTCTCTGGTCAACATGTGTTTTGTAGACTTGGAGAAGGCTTAAGCTGGAAACATACTCGCTCCGACACAGACGGGTAGTCACGTGGTTGTTCGGCAGTCGTTTTTGCAGACCTTTCATAGTTCCTGCACCCTGTGCCGAGCTCGGGGG
>NW_013953187.1:164987-167704 GCF_001266775.1 Austrofundulus limnaeus
GTATTGTACTGTATGTCTTTGAATGAGTGGGTGCGAGGATGAGGGTGGGATTGTATGATTGTGTTTGTGTATACATGGGTATGTGTCAGGCTGGGACGTGGACTTCCCCCTCCCCTGGTTCGTTTGTCGCCCCCATCCCATACCGCCCTCTGGTGGGGGTGCCTTGCCCGCCGGCGCGCGAATGGCTCTTGGGGTCTGGGGCTGGGCGCTCGGGTGTGCGCTAGCTTGGCCTGGTGGCTGCCTGTCGGGGCTTGGGTCCTCTGGCCCTGTTGGCTCTCGGCTTGGGGGGGGGCGCCCTGGGGGCCGGGCCCTCTGTGCCTATGCCCGTGCTTGCCCTAGTGCAGCGGGTGCCGGCGGGCGCCTGCGTGCTCGTCGTTGCGGGCCATTGTGGGGCTGCTGCGTTTGGTCGCTGGTGGGGTTCTCCTGGTTCTCCCCTATGGTTTGACCTGGGGATGGGTGTGCAGCTCTCCTCGCATAGGTGTACCTGGGGGCCTGGTGCTTGGAGATCCTCCTGGGGTCGTTGGCTRTGGCCTCCCCTTATGTCTGCCTCGTGCCTTGGGGGTCGGCTCTGAGACTCCCCTACAMTCACTATTATACATTCCGTTGGAGAAATCCTGTAAATTTATGCTTGCTTACAACCYCACGCAGACAGGTGTTCAGATCCGAGGGGTTCTGAATGATCACCTGGTATATACAGTATAGGTYGGTGTTTGTTTATCTGTCTGAATATGTATGCTTTTGCTAAGTTTTGTAACCTTAGTTCTTTGCAGGTGTGCAGACAGATGTTGGATGGATTGTATTGTTTTCTTGACATCTATCTCACATATCAATTCTTTCTTTCACTTTTTTTCCATTACATTGTAACTTTTCTTTCCTTTCCTTCTTTTTTCCTTTCTTTCGTTTTCTTTCTTGTCTATCTAAAAAAAAACACTGATGATGAAGAAGCTAAGATACTAATATTCAGATATTTAGTTCTGCTTTCTACTTAAGTGGTTAAAAAAAGCGATCATGAATTTTGACTCAGCATTCAGAATTTGTCTAAGCTTGTTCTCAGCTGCTGCTATACCAGTTTTCAGTATTATATGTCTAAAAACAGCTTAATTATAGCCTTATTTATAATTAGCATTAGCTTAACCTTGTCTTTAGCAGTCAGAATGTCTTGGATTAGCTTTCATCTACCATCCCACCAAATTTCATATTTGTATGTGTGAAGAAACGAGGAGTTTCTTACATAAGAATCAATTTTTTTAGTAATGTGTCACAGCCGAATGGTACATGAGGTTCAAAGTCACAAATCAATGTCTGCCATTTATTCTGAGGTCAGCAGCTTCAGCAGGAACACTCAGACATCACTTTGCACAGCTACCTTTCCAGCTCCTCTGGGAGGTTTCTAAGGAGTTTCCAGGACATTTGAGAGTCCCTCCAGCTATCGAACAGGGGGTCTTCCTGTGCTGTCCTTACAGTTGGATGACCTTACCAGATGTCTTAACCACTGGCTCTACTCKAAGTCTCTCCTGGARAACRGAACCACATCACTTTAAGGTAGAGCTCAGCTATCCACCCAGTTAGCAACAGGTGAGGGCAGGAACAAACAGAGCTTTGCCTTGGAGCTCAGCTTCCTCTTCATCACAACAGACTGACAAATTAAACACTGTGGAAGCTTTTTGWTGATCTCACACCACATACAGCACTCATTCACCAGAGATACTGCCTTCATTTCAATACATTTTAATGTTTTTGCTTGTGTGTTAATATCTTTAGCAAAAAGTTAGTTAGCAAAAATAATAATAAAAAAAAAAAACCAATGGGCAGACATGACTGAAACTTTCATCCACATATTAACTTTTGGAATCAACCCAATTCACAATGGAAGCCACAACCAGCAGACCATGAKTTACAAATTATAGTTGTAGCTAAACAATATCCTCAACACTTAAGAGAACTACACACGGCAATCTGTCGTGCTAACCAACTAAACACCAGGGCCCCATTTCAGAGAGCAGGCTTAACAAACCCTGGGTTAACGCAGATACTCTGAGTCAGCTTACCCCGCTATGTGATACTCTGGATTTTTGGTTTCAGAACAGGTGATATCAATTGGATAACTTAACCCAAATCAAGTTAACCCTGAGTTAAGTTGGAGCAGGAAGCCCTCATTAATGGCAGTCAGGTAATGTGATTCACCATGGCAACGGTAGAAAATAAGAAGACCCAAAGTTCATTWCTCGCACTGGAACTAGAAATATTAATGACGGCATATGGAGAATATCAAAATTAAATAAAATTTTAAATTAAAAACACAATAATGTTGCTGCTGCAAGAGAAAATGAGTTGTGCTGCAGATAATTGCTGATTAAGTCAATGTGTGATTTCACAAAAATCTAAACTTTTATTCTTCACAATTATTCAAGTGGATAAAAGTGTGTGTGTGTGCATTAAATGTGGGTGTAGGTGAACCCAGCTTGTACCAAACAGACATGGCAGCAAATAAAGATTAAATATAAAAACAGTAAAATCAGGTAAGGTCAGGTATATGCTTTTATGTTCACCCTTTAACAAATAACTTACATAATTCAGCTGATTGAACACATTAAATTAATGGTGCACGAGGTGTTCCATAACGATATAGGTTTAAAGTTTATTTTACTGAATCAGAATGATTGTTAATTTTTCACAAAAAGAGCTGTGATGGACAATCAGCTAATTTTATATATATA
>NW_013953187.1:167768-172547 GCF_001266775.1 Austrofundulus limnaeus
ATACACAATACAAAAAATAAGAATATATAATTCTATAACAATTTAAACCTTTGGTCATAATGTCATAAGAGAGAGAATTGTAGCTTAAATATTAACTTTTTTTGTCCCTAAATCTTCCTGGGAAGGAAAAGATTGAAACCTGAGCAATTAAAAACATCTAAAAATTCTCAGAAAAGACAATACGTCTAATCTTGGTCTTATCACTCTCTCCCAACATAAATTTCTGTGGATTATTACTCTCCAGCATCTACAGGCTTCTTTAGAAAAGGACACTCCCTGCCTGACACTTTCCTCATGCCAGATCTCAGCTAAAAGGTCAAACTAACTCAGGATTTGTTCAAATAATCCTGCTACAGAGCAGGGTTGCTTCACAGAGTAAGTTGATGGGGTAAGTTAACTCAGGATAACTGCTATCTGGCTTTCTGAAYCAAAAAACTCAGGATTTTCTGTAAAAAATATTTTACAACACTACTGAAACACAAATCAGGTTTTGTATAAAAATATATTAAATCTTTTGGTGAATCACTTTATCATCAGCAGGGACACCAGAGTAATTACATATAATCAAATAAACATGATAAAGACAAACTCAAAATAACAGCTTGAATCATGTTTTTACAGAAAATTTTTCAAAAAATTGTTCAAAAAATTTTCACCCTTTTATTAGAAAAGTAAGTTTCTCAGCAGCAAAAACAAAGTTATTTAACTAAAAGACATAAATTGTTCTGACTGATGAATGTTTAGATTTGTTCAACTATTTTAAAGTGTTCAAATAAYAACTTGTGTTGTTTACAGTGAAAGATGTCTCCTTTTGATGAAAACCTGAGGATCCATGAAGACAAGACGTTTGTTCCTGATTCTGGTTCTTACACCTTCTGGACCAGAACCTGAAATTTACCTGCAGAAAACAAAAATACAGATGAGTCAGTTCACACAATACAACTSAGGAATTTATTTTGTTTTCAGTTTATTTCTTCTTAGTCATTAAAATATTTGAGATGAAGAACATATGTTTAGTAAAAAAAGCAACCCAACAAACTAATGATTTTTATTTTATATTTTAAACCAGCTTAAAAAAAACTCAGAAATGTTTATATTCATGCAAAWTTCTTAAAGTGTAACCCTACAGTGAGGGAAATAAAATTTGTGACATTGGCTGTGTCTCAATTCGTGGGTTGCAGTCGACGTCGGACGCATTCGTCGGCCATTGACGTCACTCCCCTGTGCTGTAGGATATCCCAGTTCYCAGCTATTCTGAGGAACAATATTCTAAAACTGCTGTTATCTTTAGGCACAGATCACTGTAGACAGCTGGACCTCTGAGAGTCAACCTCTCTAATGCTACGTTCACACCAAACGCYTTTTGAGCAGCAAAAATTTTCCCAACGCCTCCAGTTGGAACTGCTACGTTCACACCGGGACAGAGACTAGACGCGCGTCTGAAGAGGGAGGAGTGTCTTGTTTTTTTTCTGGTCTGTCTTCGGCGGATGAAATAAAGATAAAATAAAGAAAATGGCTTTGCTTTATTTACTAAAGAGCAAACGAACTTTGCACACCGCAGATAATTTAGAAGCGGTTTGTTCGGTGAGTTTCACCACTCCAGGAGCTGTGAGCTGACGGACTATTTTTTTGTCCCGAGCCCAGTTTAACACCGKGGTCAGTTTAATGAGCTGCTGACCCACATCGGTGCTGATATCTCCAGTCAGAACACCAACTACAGATGGTTGATTTCAGCTCAAGATCTGCTGTCTGTCTGTTTGTGGGCAACATTCAGGAAACTGTCACGTGGAAAAATTWGTCTGATTGGTTGTGTAGCAGGAGCGTAAGGAAGCAGTTCCACACCAGAACTTTGAATCAATACTTCCTCATCCTCCCATATCTACAGAGAACAATGGCTTCCTCCACTGCCTCGCCCTTTGTCTCCACTGTCTACAAGTGCTAAAATAAACAGGACTTGCAACCTTCCATTGATTAAGCCCTGTTGTGAGATCCCTTTAAGTGTTCAAAATGGCCGTTTATCACAAAGGACCCACCATTTGCCAGYCTGAAAGTCTCCAGAAGTGGGTTTACAATCCACATCTAGACCCTAGGAGACTGTGTTCCCTGCTGAGATAATGCCCACGAACAATCTTCAAAGACATACTGTACCTAACATACAATCTCATTTATGGTCTTAGAGCGCCCCTAAAGGCTAGTCTCATAATCACATCATGAGCAAATTTTTTTTCTGGGTAAATTTCTGTTGTTTGGTTGTCTGATAAAAAAAGAAGAAAAAGAAACAATGTATTTTTCTATCATGACTCAATCACTGTGATAATATCTTGATTTAATCACTGTACAAGTAAACCCCCATCAATCTGTGTTGTTTAATCATTTTTAGCAGCATGAATGTGATGTCAGAGAAGCGGGTGACACCCCTTTGTGACTATCTCTCAGCCAATCAGAAGTTTGTAAAGTCAGGACAAGAGATAACATTTTTTTATTTGTGTAGAGAGTTTGAAAACAGCAGCGAGAGAGAGAGCGGACAAGGAGTTTCAGGTTCCTCCATTCCCTTCGGGGACATTTATTTTAATTATTTTTTTTTTTTTTATAGTGTAGGGACGAGATTTGTTCGGGAAACTGTACTTACCAGAACTTCAGTTCGATCCATCGGGACCCGAACCGACCTCCTCATCTCTAGCTAAAAGCCGACCCCAGACAGTCTCGGTGCGTCCAAGCTGTACCCACACGGGACCCCCTTTGAGACCGAGTGGCACCGGTGATTCATCTTTGCTCAGATCTCTCGGTACCCCGGGGCAGAACTGACTGGTTCGCATCGAAATGGTAGGAAAGAACAGCTTTCTAAGCGTTTGGTGGTGTGCTCAGCTGAAGTGGTGAGAGAGAGAGTGTTCTTGTGCTCAAAACGGACTCAGAGGGAAGAGCTGGCGAGTTAATTTCCCTTAGAATTCACGTCCCCTCCTGATAAATGAATTAACGCTTTCTTTTATTAATCTGGGAAGTTTTCACTCCTTTTGTTAGAATAGTTAATCTAGATAATAATTCTTCAGTTGTGCTTTAGGAAAGTTCATTTATTCTGCTAGGGTAGAAATAGGTTAGAATAAGTGATTCAGTAACAGATGATATGAGAGGTATTTGTCGGGTGATGAGTTCATGTTATTATTAAAGTCATAGAGATTATGATAATAATTGTGTTTCTGTCTGCCCAAATAACCTGTCTGTATTGTTATTTCTGAATCCACAAAATAGGGTATATTGTGAAATCTATGCTTTGTCTCCGCGTCTTTTACTCGTGTTTACGGTCATAAACTGAAAGTCCTTCAGTACATGAGATTAAGCCAAAATTACGAGATTAATTTCCTGTTATAATAACAGGTGGTGCCCCTTTTATTACATTAATAAATTATAAATAAAATTATAATTGAGCAACTTTTCATTAATTAAAATCCTCCTACAGTTGCCAGGACACGTTGAGCGGCGAAAGATCAGATTTTTGAACTCTGGCGTCAGCTGCTTTGGATGCAGCATGCATGGAAAATGCTCTGCTGCACCTTCCACGTTTCTTCTGCARCGCACTAAATGGACCTGACYCACCGCAAGAGCCCTGGAGGCGTGTCCACCACAGACTTTCCATGTAAACTGGCTGCTCCTGCAGATCAAAACACGTTCAGTGTGAACGTACTATAAGACGGCCTTTTTAGACCAAAGCTTCCTCATTTACAAGCCTAATTCCAGAAGAAATAACAGAATTCAATGATCTGCAAATCCTTTTCAGCCTATACTTAGCTGAATACACTACAAAGACAAGATGTTCAAACAGATAAACTTTTTTTTCTTTGCAAATATTCACTCATTTTGAATCTGCCCATTGAAAGTGTGTGGAGACCCCGACAACAGAGACCCCGGACTGTTGAGCAACTGAAGTTGTTCATCAAGCAAGAATAAAAGAATTCAGCTAAAAAGCTTCAACAATCAGTGTCCTCAGTTCACAAACARTTATTMTGTGTTGTTAAAGGAAAGCTGATGSAACACAGTGGTGAACATGTCCCAGCTTTATGGAACGTGATGCAGGCTTCAAATTCAAAAGGAGTGAATATTTATACAAAAACAAAGTTTATCAGTTTGAACATTAAATATCTTGTCTTTGTAGTGGATTCAATTAAATATTGGTTGAAAAGGATTTGTAAAGCATTGTATTGTTTTTATTTAGGTTTTACACAAAGTCACAACTTCACTGGAACAGGAGTTGTACAAATAAACCTAATATGTTGCAAAATGTTTTTCCAGCAGTAATTTATTGACTATTAGTTTTACAACATTTTATTATCATTATCCTAACTTTTTTAAGACATCGATGTGAAAATGACTTTTTTTCTAAAAATGCTACAATTTCTTAGTTCACACACTTAAAGGGGACCTATTATGCAAAATTCACTTTTTAAAGTTTTTTACTCAACTTTGGGTATGTACTTCTTAAAAAAAACAGTCCTAGGACCAAAAAATGCACTCACGGGCATATTTACTGTAAGTAAATGTATTTTTAATGTATATTAACGACAAGTTTTATACTTCCGTCATTTTGTGATGTCACAAGTCGTACGACAACCCACCTGAACCTGCGTTCAGCCCCTTACCTAGCAACCCCCGGGTGAGACTCCACCTCCTCAGTATAAAAAGCCGTCACGGTTGTTGTTGTGTAATGTGCAGCTCATTTCACAACAAGTCTTCTGATAGGGCAATGGGTAGAGTGTTGGACCAGAGAGTGGGAGACCAGGGTTTGAG
>NW_013953187.1:172964-178502 GCF_001266775.1 Austrofundulus limnaeus
AACTAGAAAATGGGAAATTTTATTATCTGAGAATTATTTTGTGCATTAAATTGAATAAACATGGTCTGGATAGCCCACAGACATACCATAAACATTTCTAGGACCCATAATTTGTCTCCTTTAATATGTTTACTATGGTTCATTATAAAATATAGATTTATGAGATTAGCAAATTACTGCATTAGATTGTTATTTACATTATACACAAAGCTCCAAGTTTTTAGAATTAAGGTTGTAAAAAAGGTTGTTAAAAACTTCACGGAAAAAAATCTCAAGTGTTTATACCGTAGTAAAGTGTCTTACATTGTGTACTAAATATTTAGACCCTAAGATTGTACTGTGTGCAGATTGTCAGGGTCTTACATGAAGGCATGACAGAGACCTCAGCTGTCACAATACTACGGACCCCCAGGTTGGACAGAGCTCCTCTCACAAGGCCACAGCTGAAAGCCAAATACTGTGGAGAGACACAACACAAGACTGTGTTCTAGTCACAATGTTTTCACAAATGCAAAGATTCAGTTAATAAAAACAATCCTCTGCTCCTTTTCAAGGATTAGGTCAGAATCAGAATCCTTTAATGATCTCCGGGAGAAATAGCAATTATTACAGCTGCAACCATTCAAGTAAGCATTAGAAATAAAGTATAAAGGAAGGAATATTAAAGCACACAAGGAAGAAATAAGTATAAAAACTCTGGAGAACCAAATGAACACACAGAACAATGAGCATTTTTTAATAGGGGTCACCAATACAGTGCCGCAGGACACATTCTAAAAATAGCACTGATCGACTGATCATAGAAGCAGTGCTCTAAATGCAAAAAATAAAAAATAAAATTTAAAAAGGAACCAAAAGTCACCCATGTGCTCTTTTGAGCTATTATTAACAAAACACTTTCCAAACAGCTGCTGTTAAAGCCACATCTCCCGTTAAACCCGTCAACTCAACAAACTCAAGAAATTCTCTCCTGTGTCTCTCTGCGAGTCCCTCTCTGTCCTGTAGACTGCAGCTACACACAGACACACACTGAACTCCACCCCCAGCCCCCACCCTTTGGAAAATTAACATTTACACCACAGATATTCAGCTTGTTTACCTCTGAGTAGAGAGGAAACAAGCATTAAAACGTAGAACAAATTTTCACGATGGGGAGAAATTTTATTCTGTACTTGTTTTTTTATATTATCCATCCATCCATCCATTTTCTGTACACGCTTATTCCTTTTCAGGGTTGCGTGGGTCACTGGTGCCCATTTCCAGCAGTCACAGTAGCTGATATTTTGTATCTACAAGAGTTGGTAGGAATGTACAGAAAAGCATTGCATTCACCTAGTACAAAAATATTTGACTCCTGATCTCACAATTACGAGATCAGGATGTCATAATTATGAGATAAGATGACATAATTATAAGATATTATCTCACAATTACAAGAAAAGATCTCATAATTACGAGGTCCTGATCTCCTGTGGATTTTGAGCAGGTAACGGTCCTGGACGTGTGTAATGTCGAACACACGAGTGCCCAGAACGAGCTGTGTAATGCTAATTCACCAGAGTTTAATAAAGTTGTGACCCAGGGTTGAAAGTGGAGGAAGTGTGTGCTCTTTGTGTACATACAGGARGTAATTTAAGCATTTCAGAGGCATTAACTARACTATAGCCYTGGCATCCTGTACTGCAGGAAGAGAGCGACTTCCAGTATGTCAGACTGGGCTTTTCACTTGAACAACAAGGAAGATACCTGCGTAATGTCGACATACTATCATCCATACAGCATCATACCAGCTCTGTGATGTTTTGTTCAGACTGTATTGAATCTGACTTTTATTTTGAAATATCCATTTGCTGAAACTGGAAGCACCACTACCAGCTAAATGACGGTGTTATGTTTGAGCTGAAGCTGAATTGAACAGAACATTTTAACCGATGTGCAGTTGGACTGATCAATAAACCCACATTAATAGATACAACACCATCCACATTAAGTAAACTCAATATTTCCCTAGAGGAAATAAAAGCATATAAAATGTGATGGTGCCGTCATTGTTTCCTTTCCTGTAATGTAAATCAGCTGACTCTTTTTAACTTATCTCGTAATTATGAGATCAGGATCTCATAATTATGAGATACGATCTCGTAATTATGAGATCAGCAGTCCTTTTTTTTTGGTGAATGCAATGCTCTTCCATAGGAATGAGCACAGAGGGAATGAGTTTATTGTTTTACTGAAAGTTTCTTTTAAAAAATGGTAAAGAAGTTACCATTTTCTTAAAGAAATAGGCTACACCTGTTTTTTTTGGTTTTGTTTTTTAAACTGGTGTATTTTAAATAAATGTTACAAATGTTTTCATTCCTAAAAGCTGTCAAATATTATTATTTCATTTTTTTATATTTACAAACTACACAAAATTATAAATGTTATTAATTGAGATTAAATTAAAATGTTTTATGTTTAAATATGTTTTCTACTATAAAATAAGGATCTATCCATTATGTCCTTCTTGGTCCTAATCTGGGTCTCAGGTTTCAGACCATCACAGAGACACAAAAACACAAACAACTATTCACACTCCAGTCACACTGAAGAGATCCAAAATGGTTTCAAACTGGGAACTCTGGAATCAGATCCCCCTGCTGCTGCACAAAGTTTAAATTACTTATTATGATAAATTATTAGTATTAATATCTAGCACAGTAAATTATGATTATCATGAGGAGTCTTTAACATTAAGATGCAATCAGGGAGTCAAATATTTACATGTATTAATTTATTATTATTATAATTAAAGGTGAGTGGTGTAAATTTATGTAGCCCTTCATGTTACTCGGTACTCCCAAAGTATCCCTCGGTCTCAAAAAGGTTGGTGACCCCTGCTTTAGCGGCTATACAGTGTAAATAGAAATAACAACAGTGAGAAAAGGTGATGAATATTGATATTGCACATGTTAGATTAAGGTGTCGTAGCTAAATAAAGAGCACAGATGTATTAWAGTGACAGATGACTTATGGTTTCACATGTTTCGGGCGGAGTTATAGAGTTTGAATGCCACTGGTAGGAACGACCTCCWGTGGCYCTCAGTGGTGCATTTAGGTGCAATGAGTCTGGCACTGAATGTGCTTCTGTGATCAGCTTGTTGAGTCTGTTGGCGTCTGCCCCCCTCAGTCTGCTGCCTCAGCATAGAGGATGGCACTCTCCACCACAGACTCATAGAAGATCCTCAGCATCGTCTGGGAGATGTTAAAGGACCTCAGAGGTCTCAGAAAGTAGAGACGACTTTGGCCCTTTCTGTAGACGGCGTCTTTGTTTTTGACCCAGTTCAGTTTTTGTCAATATGTACCCCCAAATACAGTTTTTATAGTCTTCCACTATGTCCACGCGGACCCCTCCAATGGACACAGAGGTCACTGGTGCAGTGTTCCTCCTCAGGTCCACCACCAGCTCTTTGTTACATTGAGCTGTAGGTGGTTCTGCTGGCACCATGAGACAAAGTCCTTAACCATCGCTCTGTGCTCTTCCTCATCACCCCTGCTGATACAAACAACTACTGCTGAGTCATCAGAAAACTGCTGAAGATGGCAGGTCGCTGTGCTGTAGTTGAAGTCTGTGGTGTAAAGTGTGAAGAGGAATAGAGAAAGAAAAGTTCCTTGTGGAGCTCCGATGTTGCTGACCAGTCTGTCAGACACACAATTCTGTAGTCGTACATACTGTGGTCTGACAGTCAGGTAGTCCATGATCCAGGACACAAGAGGGGCATCCACTTGCATCCCCCTCAGCTTGTCCCCCAGGAGAGCAGGCCGGATTGTGCTGAAGGRGCTGGAGAAGTCGAAGAACATGTCTCTCACAGTACTGGCTGGCTGGTCCAGGTGGGAATAGACTCGGATCAGCAGAAAGATGATGGCGTCCTCTGTTCCGGGGCTGAGAGCCAAACTGAAGGGGATCCAGGTGTGGCTGAAAGTGGGGCGTAGTTGTTCCAGAACGAGCTTCTCGAGGTGAACAAAATTCAGAGAGACTGCAGATGTTCAGGAGCTGCTGGACCCTCCAGATAGATCAACAGAACCTTTCCACCCAGAGCAAACTGAAGACAATGTTTCAGGGGTGAAAACCACATTATCCTAAACAGACCAATCAGTAACTTTACTACCTGAGAAAATCAGCTAAATAAATAAAAAAAAAKCCTGAGAAACACCACAGAACAAAACAAAGGACCATGGTCTGGATCAGAATGCCACTTAAAGGGCCTGTGACATCAAGTTTTTATAATAAATATTCATATAATTTTGGAAAGATAACACTGATAACATATTGTAAAAAAGATTTCATGTCACTGAGATGAACAGTTGTTGAGATATTCACATGTGAAGAAACAGGAAGTGATGTCAAAGGGGAATGTCTGAATGTAAACAAAACATTGCTAAAATGGCTAACACAGACTGTAGAGAAAAATCTGACGTTTCTTCAGATTATTTTAATCACTATCATAGAGAGATGAGAAAGAGTCATAGTTCAAATAATATTGTTGCAATAAACAAAAACCAGGGAGTTTTCTTTCTCAAAGAGTTCCACATCGATGTCACTTCCTGTTTCATTTTAGCTGAGCCAAATTCAAAAGAAAATATACCAATTATGTGACTTAATTGGGTCAAATCATGTGTATTATGCCAAGTTTCTTAAATATAAATATATTTTCTTTGCCTTGTTGTATTTCATGGATATGCATGGCACAGGCACTTTAAGTCTTATCCAATCCCAGTAGGTTATTCAGTTAAATTAATTTTAGTTATGTATATACTGTAATTAAGTCATAAATTTAAAGGAATCTCAGAAAACTTTACAAAAACATTCACAGACGTCATAAGATGCAAATTAGCAACTGTTCTCTATCTACAGAGTCCAGCAGATTGTGTTGAATCTTCATGTTGTTGAGCAGCACATCAGTGACAGAAAGGAACAACCAGGATCAGGACATCAATCTGCCTCCAATGTATGGGCTTTAAGAGGAACTATTGGATTTTAAATAAAAAAGAATAAGAATACAAACAGTAATTCTATTAAAATGGCAAATGGACTGTGTTTATATTTCTATCCAACCAGGCTTCACTTTACAGCAGGTTTCATTTCCCCGTGCACACACATTTATACAGCACTCTACTACATCTCTGGTGTATTCAGACCAGATAGTTTGAATCTTTATGAGTTGGAAACAACAAGCTTTAAACACCTGAAACTGAGACATTTCTGACATTTTTCTTCATAAATTGTTTCAGGCACAGTCCAGCTGAACGAGGATCATCAATGGCCCCATTTTCATGTCTCTTACTGGGCCAGTCTAGGGCTACGTTCATACTGCAGGTCTTAATGCTCAGTTCRGATTTTTTGAAAAAATCCGATCTTTTTGTGTGAACGTTCACATTACATTGAATGTGACCTGCACCAGACCCCTGTGTGAACGCTACACAGCACTGATGTGACACGCATGCGCAGTAAAAGACGTGACGTCTCATCAGCCGGCTTGTTTGTTTACAGAGCTAGCA
>NW_013953187.1:179526-187583 GCF_001266775.1 Austrofundulus limnaeus
CCTCTCTATCAAGAATGAGAACATCCTCATCTCTGAAAGAGTGACCGCTGGCCTGTAGATGAGTGAAAACTGCAGAGTCTCTGGTGGAGTCTCACTCCACCCCCTGTTAACAATACGTGTTAATTAGGTGTCAACGATAGCCATGTGATGTGAGTATCAGTCACACGGAGGCTGGGCTTAAAAAGCCAGAATTTTGCCTGAAACTCTAAACAAACACTAAATTTGATAAAGTACAAATTAGTGATGGTAGATGATGTGTCATGAAGCGTTTTGACACATTGCCAAACTGTATTGATACTGTGTCACTGAATGTCCTGATGCATCTCAGTAATCCAGGTAAAAAATCAAAAGGAAAAAAATTTGTATAGGTCCTCTGGACGGGTTCTTCTTTAATGAAATGTTTCGTCTCTCCTCCAAGAGAAGACTGACTGAAGACTGAAGAAGTCTCTTGGAGAAGAGACGAAACGTTTCATTAGAGAAGAACCCGTCCAGAAGACCTATACGATTTTTTTCTCCTCTCCTACATTGTCTTTGTGTGTGCTTTGAGTCATTATCATGTTGGCCTGGTCTTGTAAGAAGACTTGAACCTGCATCATTTAGATCCTCATGACTAAAAGTACTGTATTTCAAAAGAAGAGAGAGATTTAAACAGCTTTTTCTTTCTTTGATACAAATGCAATCAGAATCAATAACTTAAGTAAAAGTTATAACAGAATTTTCAACAAACAAACACTGTAAAACATATAAATTGTACAAATAAATGAGATGCCAGCATTTATTTGTTAAACAAATTGTAAAGTGTTCTGAACATTAGTCATATCACCTTTGGAGCGTGATCCAGAAACTGTTTTCCAGCTGACAGATTACTCAGAAATCTGAAGTTGTTGTCCTGCAGAACGTAAACACCCTGAAACATAAAACCAAAACGTCTGCACTCAGACATATGAGGCAAAAAACACAAAGCAGCCACAAGGGTACAAAAAATACTCGTCACTGAAAAACTATGTTGTTGTTGTTGTTTTTCTGAAGCAGAACTGTAGAACAAGAAGTGTAGATTTAGTCTGAGCATTGGGGAGGCCTGTTTAGGACTTTTATCTATGAGGTGCATGTGCAGGAAGGAGATTGTGCAAGAGTAGCAGAGCGGAGCCACTTCTAGTGTAA
Source organism: Austrofundulus limnaeus (assembly GCF_001266775.1). Taxonomy (NCBI): domain Eukaryota; kingdom Metazoa; phylum Chordata; class Actinopteri; order Cyprinodontiformes; family Rivulidae; genus Austrofundulus; species Austrofundulus limnaeus. The sequence goes on from NW_013953187.1 coordinate 180,688, forward strand.
ATTYGGGGTTATGCTTTTGCCACAATCTCTTTGTTCAGAAATAACATAACTTTAATCAGCAGGGAGGGGGGGAGTTGATCGGGAGGGCAGGCAGTACTGTTGGGACACTGGAGCTGCTCCGGAATAGGGTTGGGTATTGAATGGGTCTATTTCGATACCGGTGCTAAATCGATACTTTCAAAACGGTACCGGTTCCTAAACGGTATTTAAATCAGTACTTTAAAAATAAATCAATAAAACAAACACACACTCAGAGTTTCATGAAGCAATGARTATTTCTGAGTCAAAATCAAACTTGAACTTGACCAACATGTTAAGTTAAAACCATTAATAATTTGTCTTTGCACAAAATATTAGGTGGAAGTTTCTGCCTCTTGTTTTGTAAAGTGACACCACACTTTGGACCATTTTGCTTTCGACATCTCGACTATAATATATAATATATAACTGTTAACTGCAGCGGAACCTGTTCAGCCCCTCTCCATGAACTTGGTTCTATTCGATTGACTTTGGTTTGGGTCGGTTCTACTCAGTGTCCGTGTGTCTCCACGCAGTGGGTGTGATAATGTGCGGACCGCCCGCAGCGGCTTCTGGTGTTGTGTTAAAAATAATAATAAAATTAAATAAAAAAAAGCCACTGTTGTCTTACCGCTCGGACTTAACTTTTATTTATTTATTATCACGGTGCTGTTTGGCTAAGTGCTTGTGTAACTGTGTGGCCAGTTTGTTGAAAAKCTCCCGTGATCTGCTCAGCTTCGTCTCCTTCATTTCTCTCCAGGAAGTGTTTCCAAGTTGTGCCTTTCCCAAAATGACAGTTTTATTTCACCATGTCGCTGTATTGCGCCGCGCGCTCATTTTAAACAAAAGCAGCTCTCTCCAGYAGGAAACTTGCTGTCAGTCAATCCAAGCGAGTTAATCCACGGGCAGAAATCTGCTGACGTTAAATCGTGCTGTCCTCGCTTCTACCCGAACCACCGGAGAGGAGGTTCTGAGACAGCGCGGCTGTGGAGCGCGCTTGGAGAGGCGCATTGGGCCGACAGCGAGCCGAGTCTAACCGCGTACCAGAGCGTCTGTGGAGTGTGTGTGCCAAGGCTGTCACTGTTAAGAGTGAACACCAGAGGGCGCAATTAACAGCTTTCTTTGAGGCACCGAAATAAAGCACCGAAATTAGAGTTGTGTTTCTGTCTGTGTACTACCGTGGATATTCGCCCCGGTGCCATACTGGAACTGAGTTTCGGTACCCAACCCTACTCCGGAGTCAATCTACAAGCATCACCTCACACCAACAGGTAAAGGAATGCAGCATTTTCCTGCATATAAATCATCATTTCTGATTAGATTTCACTTGTTCCTATGACAACGGCTCAAAAAAAGGAAGAAAACCCCAATTTGACTTCAGACTATTTCTAAAGACTTTTGCAAGGAACTTCCTTTGTGGCTTGAATTAACATCTCTCACACAAACCCCCACCAGACATCCTGACGCCTTACTGTTAATAGATAAGAATTGCCACATTCCTGAACCCCCATGAGTTCGAGTGACCATAAGGGCTGTCTGTTTGCTCCTCTTCAAAGGGATCATAAATGCCTTTAACCAAACTCTTCAGTGACTGAGAACAAAGGACCTACATTCTTCATTAAATGTGAAAAAAAGAGAACAAGATTGAATGTTTTGATACAACTGTCTGTTTTCATATATCTTAAAGAAATGTGATTTACCTGTTTCTTTTTACAGAAAGAACAAAACCCAWTGAAGCTCTACTGTGTTCTCTTWTTAACTGTCTGCCCACTAAGGACTCAGTGTGGTAACTGTGTGGTGTTAATTGTTTTGATGAAATGTTCTCCTGAAGAAGTGTGTTTTATTCCATGATTTAATCCTTAGAAACTTTAGGACTTGAATCTTTAATTAAAAGTGTGACACTTTTTTACTGAGGCAAGCAGATGTATCTCCCTTTAATTCGATATACAAGATAATTAAACTAAAATACTCCCTTTTTCTTTGTCCTGAAGTAAAGTTTTCCCTCCAAAACAGATTTGATTTGTTAAAAAACTTTTCCTGTATAAGGTGTAGTATTTTTATTGGCCAACTAAAACCTTGACTCCGCCCATAACAGAGGTTTTCAAAGTTAGAGCAGCTCCCAACAGAGAGAGGACAGAAGAAGAAAACAAAGAAGGAAGAAGACAGAGAAAGAGAGTTTTTCAACATCAGAAGTCAGAAACAGTTTTCCAGAAGCTCAGCAGAGGCCCTGCCTGCCAGCCCCTCCTCATGGGCTGGGCAGGATGGTGGCCCTTCTGCATCTCCCGCTGGGTTGAACGAACACCCGACGTTTAATATTGACTCAACATCTGAGTTTGATTTTATAGAAGTTAAATAAGCTCATTGTAATTCATGCGTCGTTTTTAGTTCGTTTTCTCTACAAAGTTGAAATCAAATTAAGAAGTCTTGCAGCCGCCTAAGAGGACCAGACCACGTTGTCACCAGGGAGTGACCCCCTTCTCTGACCACGGGACCAGTCGAGTTTTACAGGCAGACCGCCTGACATCCAGCTTGCATGAAGAGCCTACCTGGGAAACGACCCCCAGAGATGACCTTCAATCGCTGACTTCCCCTCTTGGTACCCACACGGCGGAACAAAAGGGTAAAAGTGAACATTTGTCCTGGTGACAAACAGGTGCTCAGACGTAATTTGATTCTTATCTTTGTATGAGATTTGATAAACTAAACAATTTTTCTCTTCCATTTAACTAAGACCCTTAGTTAAAAAAAAGCTAAAAGCAAAACTCACCTCACCTCATTCCAAGCCTCAAACTCACCTCTCGCTGTTTATTTTAATTTTTTGTTTGTTTGTTTGTTTGTTTATTCACTCGTGATTGCAAACTCTGTCAGTTTTACCTGGTTCAACATGTCATCACTCATTACTCACCATAGTTGTAAATATATTTAATCTGTAAATAAATGGCCCCTGGAGAACGTGCCAACAAAAATTAATCTCACTTTTGTGTCTTGATAAAGTATTATTGGTTCTGATAAGGACAAGGACTCATCAAACCATTTTGGGTACATTTATTGTGAGACTGATTACAATAAAGTTACAGGTTTTCGTCTCTTTCCTGGGTTAATTTTTGACCAAATTAAGAGCGTGGTGCCTCGATGTAAGATAATTTGCACATTTAAATAATTCACAAATTATCCATTTTAGAATATACCCAAAACCCCTACAGGAACACGCACAACATCTGTATTTTCAAAATAATTCACACAAGACAGACTAATTTTGTCAAAATCCCTGCTATATAAAACATAAATATTTGCATATATTTATACACAAATGCTGTTAAAATGTTTTGTTCTGTAGAAGCAGATGGCAACATGTAGCGTGCAGCGTTTACACACAAGATACACGTGGATTTTATTTTGAAGCCATAAGTTTCAAAAAGTTGACAGCAATGCAGTTTCAACTGCGTTTGGAATCTGTCGACCACAGAATGAATTATTTTGTTCTGACTTCCACATTTATCACTGGATTAATCGCGCCATCTCACATTTGCCACTCTGCCTGGAAATCCTCTGTGCTTCACACCAGAACGGACCTGAGCGAAGTGGACGCTGTATAAATTAGGACGCAAATGAATGGCGCCGAAGTGTGCACGGCAGGGGAGCAGAATCATATCAATACCCCTTATTTACACTTACCTGGTGATTCGTTCGAAGGTTGTCAATTTGCTTCTTGAACACACAAATCCAGAAGTCTTTACATATGAACTTCATGATGTCTAGTTCATCCTTGAACCGTGGAGAATCTTTAGTTAATCTGAGCAGAAACATGTTAAGCACATGTTGAACATACATTAAACGTGTTAAACAGACAAAAGAGATGTTACACACACACATTAAACAGACATTAAACACACGTAAACACATTTTAAACACGTTAGACATTAAACACATGTTAAACAAATGTTGAATACACGTAAACATGCGTTAAACACATGAAAGTGATGTTAAAAAACACATAAAAGTGATGCTGAACACACGTGAAAGTGATGTTAAACACTAGAGGTGCAACAATACATGTATCCATATCGAACCGTATCGAACAGTGCTTTAGTTTCAGTACACACTTGCATGGAACAATACAGATTTTTAAAATTTACTTTATCAACTTGTCTTCTGAAGATGCTCTGTGTTAAAGGATCAGTGGATCTGTGTTCGACTACTCCACCTAGGCTGCATTTTTGAGCGCAGATCCAATGAGAAACTTGCTGTTTCAGCAACATTTAATTTAAAAACTGTACTTTTGAGGTTAAACAAATGTTCATAATTAATTTAAATAAATTACAATTTAAAAGGGGTATGGACATTTCTCTTTTTTGTATCGAAAAAATATCGAACCGTGAGACTAAAGTATCAAACTGAATCGTGAATTTTCTGTATCGATGCACCCCTATTAAACACACGTGAAAGTGATGTTAAATACACATTTAACAGATGTTAAACACGTTAAACACACATTAAACAGATGTTAAACACAAGTTAAACACACGGTACACTTGCATTAAACAGATATTAAACACACTTTGAACAGATGTTAAACACACATTACACACACTTTCAACACGTTATCTGATGTTGGTGAAATGATGGCCAAAAATAAACCCGACTGGAACTAAAATACTATTTCACTAAATGTAATATTGTTTTTAAAATAAGGATTTATAAGCCTTATTAGTGGTAAATATGTCCTGTTTATAATTCAAGGTGTGAAGGCATAAGATGTTAAAGGAAAGGGGATCCATAAACTGGCCCAACGTTTGAGCCGTGTTGCTGCTATCAAATCACTGCTTTCTTTTTCATTTTTATTTTGCCCAACATACGAACCTTGTCAGAATCGGCTTTGTATTTTCAATAAAATAAATAATTCTATAACTGGGAGTGGAGGGTCTATAAAAAAAACAATAATTTACACCTGTGGCTATCAGAGCCTTTGTTGCACGCTTCAAACAGATTTGAGTTAGTAGTAGTTTTCTTGTAGCATCTATGTGATTAAGGCTTAGTTTTGTTTTTCTTCAGTCCCTCTTTAACTTGGCAGTCAGGGAGTAACAGACAGAGGTGTGGTTACCATGGTGACCATAATGAGCCACTGACAGCAGCTTTAACATTTATTTTGATCCTAGTWCTCTTTAAGACAAAACACAAAGAAAAACTAACTTATTTTGAATGAAAAGTTTGGTTTGGTAGGTTGTTCTTGTCTGAGCCACTGTGCAGAAGGAATACATGAGCATAGAACAGTGACACAAAATAGAGCTGCACAATATATCAAAATTTATCCTCATCGCAATACCAGCCTGTGCAATATGCATATCACAAAAAACTGCATAAACTGCAATAAATGGTTGGCTCAAAAGTTTGCATTATATGTTTTGTCACTCAGACTGAAGTATTTCACCAATCAAATGGAGCCCCTTCAATTATTTGGCCAATTGGATGGATCTCTTCATAATTAAAGAGCAGAAAGACAAGACTACATACTTATGTATTTGTTATTTTATCCCAAGTCATTTTGTCATCACATTATTAAGCAGTTATTGCACAAGGCAGGTTTTCCTAATATCATGCAGCCGTAAGACAAATGTCAACTAAAAGAGCTTGAAATAAATTTATCTCAGAATTACGAGTTTGTTTGATATTGTTTGATACAACATTACTAATACAGAAATTTGAGCAGCAAAAGCAGCAATATGTTTAGGGTTGGGTAATTTTGGCAAAAATAATTAATCACGATTAATTGTAGTATTTAGCCGATAACGATTAATTTGATGATTAATCCCCTGGAGTCCCTGGATACCCTTATTTCGTAGTCACATTGTGACAGTTTCCAAGGTATCTCCTTTTCTTTAATTTTTTAGTTTACTTTTATTTTGTAGGGGTGCCAGCCAGGTATCCCTCCTGGCAATTTAGGATTTTAGAATTAACCTTGTATATATATTTTTTATACTACCCGACACACAAGGACCAGACACTATATAATACAGACCCTTAATGAATGACTACAGACAGATATATGTACATATACACACAATATTTCCTTTTTGTTTCTAAACCACAAAATCACTGAATAATAATAAAGAAAAAATCCACATAGAAGTAGTTTTCAGGCTTGTATTATAAGTGAGAGAACAAAAAAAGTCCAATATTCTTCACAGTTGAGGGAGGAGAAAAAAAAGAAGAAAAAAAGAAGGGCACTCATTGACTTCCATACATGTCGCTGCACAGCAAGAGAGATGTTTGATGAAAAAAGAATCTCACAGAGGCAGGACCAGGATTCAGTTCAGTTAAGTCTCGTTATCTGGACCAGATGAGAGACTTGATTTCAATGACGTCACCGGCTTTCCGACCCTCCGTGTTGACACGTCAGCACAGCTGATACACAGAAGCGAACTTTTCTTTGTAGCTGAATATGGGGATCTCTAAACTACCCAACAAGGCAGAGGTGCTGAAAGCAAAATACGAGGGATGAAACAGCCTCGGATCAGCCCCAAATGGCTTTAGTGTGGGAGTCTGACGGACTGACGGCGTCAGGTGTTACTATCCCCGGAGCTAGAGGAAGACTGCCATTCCACCTGTCAGAGAAACACCTTGGCTCTGATAACCAATGAGGTGAGTCTCTGAAAAGCACGGTGAAAACCAGGGCGTATCCCAAAATATGAGGGCAGGAGGGGTAGAGAGAGAAAGGAAACAGTGCAACCAGCAAAAAAAAATGAGCAGGTTGTCACAACATGACCAATTTAGTGGGAAAAATTTGCTCTTTGTAAAAAATTGTTCCAAATTGTGTGAAAATTACAGATTTCAGGCTATACAACCTATTTTAAATTGTGTAGATAAATAAATTACAGAAC